>NC_057813.1:602928381-603195619 GCF_018294505.1 Triticum aestivum
CAACATTTGAATGTACATAGTACAAGACTTAATATCGATGTTTCAATTCGGTGTACATTGTAAGATTTGAACAGAGGACCAGGCATACGGGTAATTATTTCGAATTCGTGCCATACTAAGTTTTGAAAAGTTGACATTGACTCAATTTGTTGTGCTATTTTGTAGGTCATATGTTTGAATCCATCCAAAAGTTTTATCACTACCATGGTGTTCATCATATACATATGAATTTGTATTAAAAAAGTAGCGTGGATATAGTGAAATGTGAAATCCACGTTAGAATTGGAGATCGCTACGTGACACACACTCTAATTCAAATAACTAACTACGTGACACACACTCTAATTCAAATAACTAATTATGTGACACACTCTAATCCACGTTAGCGTGGGTACCGTTTTTTTTCAAATAACTCCTCATTAATTAATTTATAGTACTCCCTCTGTTCACTTTTATAAGACCTTGAAGACATTTCAGACAATGTGCAAAACAATTCATTTTAAGTTGTCTGAAATGACTTACAAAAGTGAACGGATGGAGTATCTCATTTCGAATGACTAATTATTGCAAGGAAAACACGGGCATGGTAATACATACAGATTCGTTTGCAAATGAAAGAAGATTCGTTCCGTTTGCATTCTCAAATGTAGGCGCACCAGGCAGACCAGGGTCGTGTCGGGGTGGACGCTGCTTCGGTGCCTTAAAGGCAACTGCCCTTGGGTGACTGATTTGTGGGCCAGCCACCTGTTGGGCCCACATGTCATGGACACAAAGGCAGGTGCCTTAAGGCACCAAAGCATAGTCCTGTCGGGGTGGTCGCGTGTGTCGGACGGACGCGTAGCACCCAGCCACCCACCCCCTCCCCCCCCAAAAGGACGACGACAATATAAGTTCGCGCTTCCACGTTTCGGATTGAAATATCTGGCGGCCCCAATTCCAGCCCTGCAAAATCTCTCTTCTCCACTGTCCCCTTCCGCGCCCAGATTGCTCAAATCCCTAATTCGCCGCCATCCCTCGAATCGCCCCTCGTCTCGTCTCTTTCCCCACCGTTCCCCACCTCTGTGCCGGACGATGACGACGAAGACGACTGTCGGGCTTCATCACCGCACCGGAGCTACCTCATCTACGCTCTAGTCCATCGCATCAGGTGGTCCACCGACAACGTCGGCCGCCCCAACGGACGTGCCTCACAGACACCGAGTTCCACCGCATCAGGTGCGCTTCACCGGCGCCGTCTCCCAGCTCACCGGGGCTACTTCACCGAGCACATCGTCGCACCTCCGCCCCCCGAGGACGTTGGGGCTTCACAAATGGTCTCGTCCACCACATCGTAGCGCTTTGCTGCCACTCAAGATGAGCATCCGTGCGCGGCCAGCCAACACCAGCGTATCACCCTCAACGGCTCTGAAGTGATCCGCACTCTAGCTAGGCGAGCATGCCCAAACGCCGGCCCAAACTAGGTATCCACACATCACTCCCTTGTGCACTGTTCCGACGATGTTTGGATATCCTTTCACTGCTCTCTTAGCTTACACGCCTATGCAACTCTGACATTAACTCTTATTTCTTCTGGAGATATCATCTGAAACAAGCAAATCCATTTTTTAGCGAAGCATGACGGCGCTACGGGATCTGGTACACATCCTGCACACCCGTATAACCTTGCAAGTATCTGTCCTCCCGTACAACATCAAGGTCAATTCCTCTTATTTGATCAACCATTTGCCGTGTCAAAAATGCAGAGGGGGATGCAAGGAGCACAAGGCCTGCACATCCAAGCAAGTGGTAACATGGACTTGTACATGGAACATCCCAAGCGCAAGCAGATCTGCAGTGAGCTTGTACAACGAGCTAGCGTAAGTCCCTGCATTTCATTTAATTCGTACTGGCATTCATGTATGATTTGTGTGCAGTGGCTGATCCACGAATTCAAGTTACCAGGGCGAACATTTAACTTAAAAAATATGAAGGCACTTGCACTCCGGAAATCAACATAACTTGAGAAATGTGAAGCTACATGCACTTTGAAAACCAGCTAATGATCCAAAGTAGTTCAGATTATAAACACTAAATGATGCAAGCAGCAAAAAACACAAAATGCAACATGGTGTACAAGGACTACAAACATGGTCTATACCTGCTTGAATTATTCGTTCTCTGGCTGGAAATATCGAAGTGTAATTGCACGTATAACCAGTGCGCAAACTGCATATCAATATATCTATCCTGCACAAGTATGCCAATAGTTTCAAACAACAGATTAGAAAAGTATTTATGCTATGTTGTCATGATACGGGGACTTTCTGGTAGATGGCCTCGACGTTTCCTCAAGCTATGAAAATGCACTATAATTTGCTTGTCATCAATGCCTGCAAATCTCTGTCTCTCTCAACATAGTAGATCATCATTATAGACTAAATCCTTCAATGAGCTTGCAAAATGCTTGCATTAGATCCCTCATTAGACACTATATGTTCATCACCAGGAGCATGTAAAATGTTTGCATCAAATCCTTCATTAGTAGTCTGTTCATTAGACACTTCAGGCTCAAGAACAACATGAGCTTGTATGTTTGCACCGGAAACTTGATTAGATACATCAGATTCAGTCAGTTCAGTATTGATTGGGGGAGTTATAAAATAAGTAGAAATTGGTTTCATTTTCTCATAGATTCCCTACATACAAGCAGTTTTACAACACTGTTAGGTTTAACTATTGGCCAGAAATTGAAGAGTTGAATTAGATATAATCAGGGATGTGATGTACCTGCTCGTTGCGCATACTACTCTTGCAAGCTGCGACTATCCGTTTGCGCAAGCTCGATGCCATGCCCGTGCTGCCGCCGCTGCCTCCCACGCAGGCTACACCCAGGGTTGGATCTTCATCTTCTTGTCCTTCTGCTTGCTAGAAGCCCGGCGACCGCCCTCCAACGAGGGCGCGAGGAAGTGCCGTGTCGGTCTGTCCAGCGGCGGCTAGGTTAGGAGCGAACCAGACTGGAGGCTGGAGTGAATGAACTGGGATTTTTCCTGGTGTCGATCGATATGGGAGGCACTCGTATGGGCCGCGAGCCTGCTATAGGGCCTGCCTTGCACTTATGTTATTGGCCCATCCAAATTGAAACATTTTTCTTCATTCTTTACATTGCCTGCTCATGCGTTGGGACGAACAAAACTAGCGTGGGCCAACCTGGACGACTCAAACTAGGTGCACACTTTCCAGCCACCTGAGGCGGCCGCCCATACCAGCCCCTATGGTGGCGTCGCCCCTTTTTGCGTGTATGATTGGATAGTGAAAAATATTCCAGTGGCGCTTTTGATTTACCCACAGAATGGTTGAATTGCTTGTTTCTATGAACTAAGTTTGCCAATAATGTGAAGGATGCCAGTCTTTTCATCCTATTGTAGATTGCTTAGATCTTGATATGCCAAAAGTAATCGCATGAAATATACAGTAAAAGCCAGTGTGATGTGTTTGGCTACAACTAGTCTGACTACACGTCCTCATATAACATATCAAGGATGCACCATCTTACCAGATTAACCATTCGACTTACCCATGCAGTGTGGGAAGAAAGAAGTATTGGGACTGCGTATCCAAGCAATTGATGCCATGGACTCCTTTGTACAACCTTGTAAGCGAAAAAGAATTTGCAGTGTGCTTGTACAAAGAACTAGCGTAAGTTCAATTACCTGCTTCTCGGAACTTTAGTTAGCCACTTATTGCAAAATTGTTCAATTATGTTGCTTGGCTTAATTTAGTTTGCTACTGATTACATAATGGCACAGCCTGTTAATCATATAGTAGACTGCGCCTATCTATGTGTTTGATACTTACTGTTAAGAATTACCTGTTTGCCTTAACTTAAATATCTACTTGTTTGGTTAACTACTTTGCTGCGGCAACATCGGGTTACAATGATGTTAATAACTACTGTACTTTTCAGCATCCAATTGAAACTCTTTAATTTGTTGTTTGTTTAACTGGTTTGCTGTTATAACTCCCAGTTGAGATGTTTTACTAACTTCAACTTTTCTGAATCCAATCGGAATTTTAATGGCAAAACAGGTTAGCCCAAGATCAAAGAGCGAGGTCCCCATGGACATTGCATCATCCCACAGCAGTGGCACCAGCCCAATCGTGCATTACGAATTGCCAACTGCTGATGCTCTAGAGGCTAAACTAGTGGTAGAAAGAGATTCTGCTATTGCACTTAGAGATGAAGTTGACATGTTGAGGAAGCAAAAAACACAATCACAAGCAGTACTCAAGACAACCATTAAATATTTGGTGGATTTGAAAACGAAGCAAGCTAAGACTGACCAGATTGTTAAGGTCCTGAAGGAAAAAAAGAAATTAAATTCCTACTTGGTAAATCATAGGTGAAATGTTCTTTCCGTAGTTGAATAACCTTTGTGTTGTCTGTTCATATAATCAATCAAACCATTTGTTTTAGAGATCATGTAATAATTGTTTTTTTGGTTTGTAATTTTATTAGAGCACAAGTTTGTATTAATTGATAAGACTCGGAGACATTTCATTTGGATTGCTGTCCAGACCTACAAATATGCCAATCGGGCTGAATGTGCATTCAACAATAGTAGTAGTATATATGGACCATAAGTGGCGCGCATCGGAAAGGGCCAAGATGCTGGCTAAAAAAGGATGTTGTTTTAGCCAAAAAAAAGTACAGTGGCCAGGCTTATGTATGTTAGTTGATATTATTGATCCATATACTCTATAAGTGTTTATATGTCTGTTAGTTCCCTACATTCTTGGTTGATTGACTCGGTATTTGAATCTTGATACATTGCTTGTGTACATATCTAAATGGGAGTACATATTATGCTGCGTGTGACATTTGAGTTGGACATGAAGTGTTCCAAATATTCGAATTCACCTTAAACTGGATTCTAGTTTCTGAATTTGAGTATCGGCATTTGTAAACCATATTCATATATGACAGTGGAATACATCTTTGTTGTCCTTTTGAAGATATATAAAAACACATAGAATGATTTATGAAGATTCATATAGGAATACAAAGTGGATTCGAATTTAGTTGCCAGGGTAAACGTGGATGCTTATTGTCCCAAAATCCGAAAGAAGCAGCAAAATGTCCACTCCCACGTCGGCTGCCCGAAGCCAAGTGTTTGGGAGATGGAAATTACTGTCTACCCATTACACGGACAATCAATCGGCCCGATTTCCACTGCTCTAAATAGGGGTAGGTTAGTAACTTCAATTATACGTGACACGACCGCCTCTGAGCCCATTCTGACACGGTGGGCGTCAAACATGGGCGACAAAACACATTTGATTCAAGATCGTCCTAAAGACCTCTGTTTCTCCCTCCATTCCCCATTCATACACAGTGGGCGGCAAAACAAACTCGACTCGGCCGAAATTGATGTAGGCAAATATTTTCAATAGGGGCAGGTTTGTAACTTTACTCAGACGTGACACAACCGCCCTACCTGTCAGCCCCGTTCATACACCATGGGCACCAACCATGGGCGCCAACCACCCTCTCCTCGCCCGAAATCGCTCTGGGCAAATATTGGCGAGATGCAAGATTACCGTCCTATCCCCAACCGACGAGACGTCCAATTTTTAAATGGGGGCTAAGTTCGTAACTTTCCCATATTTTAGACAGGCGCGTCCCAAAAACATGGTTCCCCGTACCTCTCCCTCCATTTTCTCATTCATACACCGTCCGCACTAGAACACCCTATCCCCACACCAGGCTCCGTCTGCCACCCCATCCATCGCCGCCGTCCTCCACCACATCCATCGCCACCGTCCTCCACCATGCCGGAGCGCCTACCAAGACCGCGTCGTCCACTGCTAGAGATGAATGTTTCTCATCCACGGTGAAGGACCAATAGCCTTGCATCACGTCCTCTCGCTTCATCGGCGCCGTCGTCCTCTTTGCCGGGGCCGCTCACACGACCTTCTCTTCCACCGCAACGAGACTTATCCCCCGATGCACCCGTCTACCGTCGCAGATCTGCTTCAATGCCACCGACAGCCATCGCAGCCGCGATGCCTACACGGCGCTGCAAGAGAGGTGGTACTTCATATCTCCTCAACTTTTTGATCTCAACCAGAAAATAGATCTTAACTTGGTTACTCTACTTTCTTTTCAGCTCTTAGAATTTAGTTCTTAGTTCGAAGCAAACAATGGATGCTAAATATCATTTCTCCGGTTTGCAGCTTCAAATCTGCCATGGCACAACCATAATACGGTTTAATTGATCATGCTTAGGGTTTAATTGATCATGTTGGTTCCGTGGTGGTTTCTTTAATAGAAATCGGAGGGGAAACCCTCTTTTGCTAAAAATAATATGCTTAGAATTTCCCCCTTTTATGATCACTATACGATCAGAATACGTGCTTCATGTCATAAAAAATATGCTTAGAGTTTCGAAAATGCATGTTCGTCGCTCGGGTGTGTATCTCTACAGGGTGCCCACGGTGGGCCAGCCCACCCTGGGATTTTGGGTCGTCCCAGGCCCTGATTCCCCTCTGTTCTGCTGCGTGCTTCCGTCTCTACTCGCCCCCAGCCGCCTGCCTCGTCAGCGACTTGCCGTCCCCGGACGGCATGACTCTAGGAGGAGACGCCGGACTAATAGGAGGCCAGGAGCCGCTCGCCCAACAGCGTCACCGCTGCCCGGGCGCGCCACCGTGCCTACCTTCCTAGTCCGTTCAGGGCTCAGGCGTGCAGCACCCACCAAGCCAACCCGATTTATCCTGAGATACGTCCTCAACACTCAGCAGCCACTCCTCATCACCCATTTTCTAATTGATTCATTACTCATTAGGCAGGACAGTCATTAGGATTCATTACTCAAAATTCTGGCCCTCGGAACAGAAACTAGTCATTTTGGATTGTTGGTTGTAGTGACATTGACCCAGATTACTACTGCAAGCCAGGTTTGTTGACAATTTTACTTGTCTTTCTTACTCATTCGATATAATATCCAATTATTCACGTCGATTAGTTGCAAACAATAAGTGCTAGACAAACTTCTTCATTCAGATTTTGGATGGTCTCTTACTGCAGTTACAATTCTGCATACTTGTCCCAATAAGCTCACAAGTAAATGATTGATTCACTACATCTATGCTTGCCTTGTCATATTTGTTGTCAATATTCTTTTAGGGTGGACCACCCTGTTTCTAAATACTGGAATCGTAGACATGAGTGAATAGTATTTCTCTATGTGATCTCTTCCATCATGTGTGGGTAACTAACACTGCATTGTATAGAAAGAAAGTGTCATTTCCAACTTTTACATAGGTTTCGATCTTTTACATGGAATACAATCTACCTACTTGCTTTGTGTATCACTACCAACACTCCACCCTTGAAGCTAAACATTACGCCACTCATAATTGCTTAGTTTATTTGTTCAAATACGAATTTCATATGATTTTAATGTTCCTACTTCAGTTTTGAAATGTGTGCCTGCCTGTAAGAGACATAAGGGGTTTGTATTTGTGTGTGGTATGGTCAGCACGGTTGGGGAGGTGAACTTTGCATATGCAGGGGTTTATAGGGAGACACTCTCCAAGTTGAATCCGCAATGCATTCCATATATAATCTGACTACTTTTTATGTTTTCATGAATCTCAGATTTTGAACAGTATCATAATGATTATGAGTTTGCGCGCATGAAAAGAATAAAGCAGAACAATGCCATGGCTGTCAAACTTGGCATTAAGGGACTGAAATCAAGTCTAGATGCAATGCAATGCAAACGCTCTCCACCTATAGATTCATGCTCAGAATATGATCCTAACAGTGATTCTGAGCTAGAGGGATACCTAAGTCAATGTAGCTCCCTAGTGGAGGAGTCAGAGGAAGATGCCATATCTTATTCACCCATCAAGGTACTTGCTCTAACTTTCCAAGTTTACATTGCTCGCACATATCTTGCAACTGATGCTTTGCATTGCTTCTACTTTGTTGAACTGCCATTAGCTTAGTTTACACATCGTGTATGTGAATACGCCCTGCCTATCCATTTTCAGTACATATTCCATCTGTTATCATACCATATTTATCCATTCAAATGCTGTTCTTGTGTATCAGACATTCAAAAGGAAGAGGGCAATTGCTGATCGTGGAGGAGCACAAGCAAAGTATTTGGAAAAGGTAGTGGCACCTGATAATCAAATAGCCCATTAGGTGTAGTTGCAATATCCCCTGACCCACAAAATACCCCAACTCTAGCAGACTCTAGCCCTACTACACTGGTCATTTCTGATGCCCCAACTCAGCAGACCCCAACTGCAGCAAACAGTATGATTATGCCAGTTGACATAGCACCAGCTGTACGACGCAAAACCCCCATTCCAGCAAAGAGTACACCAAATCCAGTTGCCAAATCCCTTTTCGAACCAGAGAGAGCCCCAATTGCAGCAAACAGGACCCCTGTTCCATTTCTTCCCAGTTTAGAAGACGAAGCTTATGTTGTTGTCAGGAACTTTATGCGCATCTTTCCTTCATTGGAAAGATTATACCGCAGACACAGAACAATTTCCAGTCTTCCTCCGCAACTTACGCGTAAGTAATGTACTAATGTTATTCATGGTCATTACAACATATGTTTCTGCTGACAGAAGACACAAGATTTCATTCTTTTAAATAGGCGAGGAGCAAACTAGATTGTGATGATGAGCAAGAGTTGGTTGCGCTTTTCAAGCACTCGTTGATGAAGTATCATTCCTACCTGAGGTAAGCGCACTTCGATGGCAAGCCTCTGAATGAAATTTCTGTAAAGTCTCCGGTGCTACATTTATCCGACGGTGACTGGAATAATCTTGTTACACATTGGTCTCGGCTGCAGCGCAAGGTACTGTCTATGATATCACATCACAATTTGAACTACATTTCTGCATACGAAAACTGTTAGCAGAAAAACATTCGTTCTCAAGGGACCACAGAATCTCGCAACTGTACTACACACTGCATTGCTCTTTTGAGTACCTCTTGCCCTGTATGACCATACTTACTTTCATAGCTGTTTGATTATGTAGCATCACTGCACATGTTAGCCTCATAATCGTCCATTTGGTGGACATTATAAGATCCGTATGGACTCTTACACAAATTTAGAATCAACCCAATGCTTTTGAAGAGGTTTAGCTCTGCAGTCCTCTTGTAAGGACTGAACGTGGTCTATCATTGTACTTACATTAACAGCTACTCCCTCCGTCCCATAATATAAGAACATTTTGTACAGTACACCAGTGTTCAAAACACTCTTGTATTATGGTAAGAGGGATTGGTTTCATTTTGTAGCATTCTGCATCTTATCTCCCTCGCCCACCATTTACTAAAAAAGATCAGATCTATATTTAATCTTACCAACAAGTAGAATACACAGACAATGCCAGTGCAGAAGTGTAGCCCATTGCTCTTGTCAGTACATTTTGTCCTATAACGCTTCTACTTCCAGGGATTGGTAGTTGATCATGTAGCATCAATCCGCATCTTATCTTCATTATCCTCTATCCCTTCCAGTATTATCATATCTATAATTACTCTCTACAAAATGTAGAGTACAGGCAATGCTTATGAAGAAGATTCTGTGCTGAAATTCTTGAGTTATCCTTCCCTTGACATGGAGAAGGGCATTATAAAGCCGGTGTTAACTGTCAATGTAAGTCAGTCCTTCTAAAGCCTTTATCCTCAACTGCTATTTAATTTGCTCATACTCCCTATCGTTTACTGCTGTTTAGTTTGCTGTTTCTACCAAAATGCTTGTTCTAAGAACCATAAGTTCTAAGTTTTACTTGTAAAACCAAATTTCTTATTCATACCATGCACATTACTTAATGCTCCCTATATGTATGCTTGGTTTTGTGGATCTATAATCCAATGTGTGGTGAAGCAGCCCACGTTTGCACCTTGTCATCTCCTGTTTTATCTTACTGATGTGGTTGATGATATGAACAAAATGCCATGCACATTATCCAAAATAGATACAATGATTTTCTTTGCCCTTCATCTATGCTTGTTATGTTGACATGGTAATCCAGTATTGTGGTGAAGCTCCCCGCATTATGAACAATGCCAAATTATGCTATTGATACTTTGAACTTACTCTTTATTTTCTAATTTGAAATTGGATAGAATTGACAGAACAATTATCATCTTTGTTTATACATGTGTAAAACCTGTCATCTCTCTACTTTGTTTCAGGGTGATATGCCTGATGGCATGCACAAGTCTGCTGAAGGCTGTGAGACAAACCCAACATATATTGCAGCAAAGAAGGCAAAACATCTTGAAGATAGCGAGACAACCCTAAAGTCTTGTTTTGATGCAGTGTTCAAGTTACTTGAGACTAACAGTCAGACAAGCTCACAGAATTCCTTGTCTGAATCAGTTCGACTTCTTCAGTCCCAAGTTCTAGCAGAAAGGCATTCTGCAACTCAACTTTGACTTGAAGTCCTATCTCTAAGAAAGATTGCGGAGAACACCAATGAGAACCTCATCGCTAAACAACTACACCTGGAAGCTATGACCGACATGCTAGGCCAGTCTCACAGCCTTGCTCAGCAGCTTGCGCAGCAGTTCCCCCGCAAGGCTAACCCTTCTTAAACTATCTTGGAAGTGGTCTCGGTTCAGTATTATTTTGTTACGCTGCAATGGTGCCCAGTTTTTGTAATCTGCTTCTTCGTTGCGCTTTATGATCACTGGTGGCGAACTTCGATGCCCAGTGGATGTAATATACCTTAAATCGTTTATTGTATAGTGTAGGTTTATTCTTAGTTACTATGCCGTTATTTATTTATTGTATAGAGTAGGTTTGTTCTTAATTCCTACTAGTTACTGCCATCATTCGCTATCTAAAAAAAATCAGATGTAGTCGACCGGGCCAAAACATTCGACTCTAATGGGCCAGGTTTTTAGCGGGCCACAATTCGGTCGGCCTGCGTCTTTCTTGGGCCTGAATGATTGGGGCCTTCACACATTGCGTCAGGCCCAAACTTACACCGGCCTATATTTTAGTTGGGCCTTTTGTCGACCCAGCGCTTAGTTTGGCCCAGGTAGCGTTGGGCCATTAACAGGCTGAATATTGTACTGGCCTGTTACGGCCGAGATGAAACCACGGGCCTTTAGCAGGCCAAAATGCATGTTTGGCCTCAATTTTCACTAGTCGTCGACGGGCCTTCAGCAGGCCGAAATGTAGACTGGGCCGTTATGGGCCCAGTTAGCTCACGGGTCGTTGCCAGGCCGAAACATATCTCGGGCCTTAGTTGGCCCACTGCTATCATGGGCCTTTAAGAGGCCGAAAGCTTAGTAGAGGCATCAACGGGCCGAATTACGCGATAGGCCTTTAACGGGCCCAAAGTCACGTTGGGCTTAACTGTTGCCACCTTTAGCATGGGCCGTTAGTGGGCCCGATGTCCCGTCGGACCATATATGGCCCATGGTCAGCACAAGCCATTCCCAGACCGAAAGTCACACCGGGATGAAATGGGCCCATGTCTACATCAGGCCTCTAATAGGCCGAAAGTCACCGGGCTGTAGTTGGGCCCAAATATTTGGCAAACAATTAATAGCCCAGATCTGGCTTCGGGCCGCAAATGGGCCCAAATATTGGGCGAACAATTAACGGGCCAGATCTGGCTTCGGGTCGTAAATGGGCCCAAATATTGGGCGAACAATTAATGGGCCAAATCTGGTTTCGGGCCGTAAATGGGCCTTTATTAGGCAGGCCGTTATTGGGCTGGCCCACTAGTACCTGATTAAGTTCTACGGGCCTTTGACTGTGTCGGTGTACTAGAATAGGGGTACCCTAGTACCCCGAACTTGTGCACGGGCAGTTGCAGCACCCCGCGGCAAAGGCTTGTCGGGCGAACGCCAAGATCCCCCAAGGTTCCCTTGGAGCCATCCAAGAACAAAGTATTTAAGCTAAGGAGATAAGACCCCGGCAAGAGGAGCTTGCCGGGAAGGCCAACCAAGGCGCTCCAAGGAACTTGCCGCGACGCGCCCCGCGCTCCGGCAAGGCAACAAGGCCCCGGCAAGAGGAGCTTGCCGAGAAGACTAAATAAGGTACCCCGGGGCCCGGTGAGCGACGAGCTTCTGGACCCGGCAAGATAACAACAGCGGCAAGGCGCTTGCCGCGGCAGGCGGCCACTCTGCGCCCACGCTCCAGCGCATCCACCAACGTGTCGCTCTGGGGGCTTCTCCGGTCGCGCGTGGCGGGAGGCTGTGCAGCCAGGGGTGCGCAGTGGCATGCGAAGCTGACAAGATCGCCATCATGGCAAACGGTGGCACCCCTAACGGTCCTTTTCTGCACTGTTCGGGCGACTCAGACGGGCATTTAATGCCCTTGTCCCCTGCCGTCAGGGTTAGGTAGGGTGCACTGTACAAGCAACTGTATCAACTACCTCGCTTTTTACGTTTTTACCCTCCTCTGCGTTGCCACCTGTCGGTGACCCCTTTAGCGTATAAAAGGAGGCCCATGTGCAACGTAGAGGGGGTTCGGGTTCGGAGGTTCGGACAGTTTTGCTTCGATTCGTTCGTAGCCCAGAAAACATCACACTCTCTCGCTCGAGAGCAAGAACACCAGATAATACAACCAGACAAGCAGCAGTAGGAGTGTTATCTCTCCGGAGAGCTCCGAAGCTGGGTAAACTGCTCGTGTGCCTCGCCTCGATCTGCTCTTCGTGCGACCTCCGCCCCCGCCGAACCGAAAGGGGCCCGGTCCGCCGGCCCCATAGGTGTTCGTGGATCAGTTTCCCCGACATCTTTGGCGCGCCAGGTAGGGGGTGTTGAGATTGTGTGAACCAGATCCGGCGTTCACACGAGCTAGATCTTTATTCCCTTCATCAACATACCACCGAAGAAGAAGACTTCGGCGACAGCCGCTCCATCCACGTCACTTCCGCCACCGTTGGAGCAAACGAGTGGTGGGATGGACGCCAGCGGAAGAAAAGACGTCGACGAGGAAGCTCATGATGCCGCCAGGTCCAAGAACAAGGCTGCACAAACCTCAGCGATTGTACATGTTCCGCGCCACTCTCAGGAGGCGCAAGATCAATAGCGTCATGGCACTAGCAGTGCCATACGCATGATAGCCCAAGACCAAGCTGGTGGATCTCGGGGCGCTCAAGACCAGCATGCACGCCAGCGTGCTGGCACGAGCGGAGCACGGTCGCCTGGACGGGATACTGCTCCTTCTAACATAGTTAGAAGTTCGAGCACGTCCCGCTCCTCGCGCCGTCCGCCACTGCCACCCACCACTCCAGCAGAAGCTTTGGCGCGAGCTCAACTTCTCCTAGATTACCCTCCGATGTCGGACAGGATCAACGAATGGAGGGCCACCATTCAGAGTCTCATCGGCTACGCCAATGGCGACACTCCACGGCAGCCGAGCGCGTCGCCGCCGCGGCAGGACCGCCGGACGCGAGCCGGTGGCGACGAAACGGGCGGAGGTGCAACTACCATGCAATCACCGCCCCGAAGGCCAAGATCGCCGACTCGCCGGATCCACCTCGACAGCGACTCCACTACATCATCGGTTCCATGAGCTCGTCGCGATCAGCGCCAAGTTCTTCATGATCGACAACAAGAAGACGCTCGAACCCGCATCGAGCGCTGAAGAGAAGCGCGACGTCAATCCGACAAGCGCGCTGGGCCCTCTGCTGACATGCATGCGCCAGGGGAACCAGGCGATCTGCCGTACGCGGTAGGTTGTCCTGCGTTCACTCGTGAGCTGCGGCAAGTCCAGTGGCCCAACACAAAGAACTTCAAGCCAGACGTACCGGAGAAGTACGACGGCAAGACACATCCGTCAGAGTTCCTCAGCATCTACACCATCGCGGTGCAGGCTACTAGGGGACGGGATGACAAGATCCTTGCCAACTACTTCCCGCTGGTGCTCAAGCCCAACGTCAGATCCTGGCTCATGCACTTGCCGGACAACTCCATATCCTCTTGGGCTGATCTGTGCCAT
Organism: Triticum aestivum; assembly: GCF_018294505.1. Classification (NCBI taxonomy): domain Eukaryota; kingdom Viridiplantae; phylum Streptophyta; class Magnoliopsida; order Poales; family Poaceae; genus Triticum; species Triticum aestivum. The sequence goes on from NC_057813.1 coordinate 602,942,358, forward strand.
CAGTTTGTCGGCGCCTTTACAGGCGGACACAAGCCTCATGGCCAGGAGAGTGATCTTCATCTGCTCGCTCAGAAGGAAGGAGAGCCCCTGCGCAAGTACATCCAGAGATTCAGTAGTGTGCAGCACAACATCCCAGACGTCCACCCTGCCGCGGTGATCAGCGCGTTCCATCAGAACGTGCGGAACCGCAGGATGCGGGAGGAAATGGCGATGTGCAAGATCAGGGACGTCAGTGAGTGATATGCACTGGCCGACAAGTGTGCGCATGCTGAGGAAGGGAGGAGACTCCCCGGAGAAAATATAGGAGCGGGAGGATCTGACAGTGAAGATGCTGCCCCGACAAGGAAAAACCGGCGGCGGAACAATAGAAGGAGGAAAGGCAAAGAAGTGCTAGTTGTTAAGCAGTCCGGCAACGGTGGTGACGCCAAGGAAGCCAAAGCTGGTGACTCCAGCAAGGAGGTTGCCGCGGAGGTGGCGGTCGCCGACAAGCAGGACGGCACCAACAAGCAGTATTGCAAGATTCACCGCACCAAGGGCCATGATCTTCAGAACTGTAAGAGAGTCGAGCAGCTTGTTGAGCAACAGAAAGCTGAATACGAGCGACGCGACAAAGAGAAGGCCCAGGAAGGAGCTGGTGGATCCGGCAAGAAACGTCCCGGCCGAGGAGGACGCCGCGGCAAGGCCAAGCAGCGGCAAGGAGATAGACCTCCCCATGGCCGCGACAAGGATGAAGATGATAACGAAGATGAAGATATGGATGATGAGGAGACTGATGAGCAGGAGTTCCAGAAAGCCACAGAGGTCCTGTGCGTTGACGGTGGTGCTTCTCTGCATGCCTCGCACCGCCAGCTCAAGCAGTGGGTGCGGGAAGTTAATGCAGCAGAACCACCCGTCGAGTCACGCAAGCCTCTGAAATGGTCCGGCACGCCTATCATCTTTGATATTAAGGACCACCCGGATCGCATAACTGCGGTCGGGTGCTTGCCGATGTTGGTTTCAGCAACAATCCGCAACCTCAAGGTCACTAAGATGCTAGTTGACGGCGGGGCCAGCTTGAACCTGATCTCCTCCGCGGTGCTCCAGAAACTCCAGATCCCTGACAGCGAGCTCGAAGAGACCGGCACATTTCAAGGAATCAACCCGGGAAGGAGCAAGCCAAAGGGAAAGATCACGTTGCCGGTAACATTTGGCAGCGAGCTGAACTTCAGGACCGAGAGGGTCACGTTTGACGTTGCTGACTTTCCATTGCCTTACAATGGAATCCTTGGCCGACCGGCACTCGCCAAGTTCATGGCAGCCTCTCACTATGCGTACAACATACTGAAAATGCCAGGCCCAATAAGTGTCATCTCTGTCCCTGGCGACAAGAAGGATGCTCTTATCTGCGCCGACAAGATCTACCGGGAAGCAGCAGCCGCAGCAGAACGCAGGACACTTGCCGCTGAAGCTCCCGGGGGGAAGAAGAAGACCAAGTCCGGCAAGAGCTCTGATGCCCACTCCGGCAAGCGCACCTCTTCGGAGTGCTGCGCTACCGTCGAGGACGCACCATCGAGCTCCACTGGCAAGTGTAAGAAGGCAATGGCAGCTCCACCTGAGACTAAGAAGGTGTCCGCCAAGGAGGATGGCACTGGTGGTACCTTCACCATCAGCGCCACTCTTGACCCCAAATAGGAAAGCGCGCTCGTTGCTTTCCTGTGGGCGAATGTCGACGTGTTTGCGTGGCAACCATCTGATATCCCCGGTGTTCCCAGGAAAGTAATTGAGCACTACCTTGCCGTCTGTCCTAATGCGCGGCCCGTCAAGCAGAGAGTCAGGAAGCAGGCAGTAGAGCGCCAAGAATTCATAGCAGAAGAAATCAAGAAGTTGGAAGCAGCAGGCCTTGTCAGAGGAGTGCTCCATCCCATGTGGTTGGCCAATCCTGTTGTTGTGCGCAAGGCTAACGGGAAATGGAGACTTTGTATTGACTTCAATGATGTTAATAAAGCCTGTCCCAAAGACCCATTTCCCTTGCCGCGTATTGACCAGATTGTTGACTCCACAGCCGGATGTGATTTTCTTTCATTTCTTGATGCATACTCAGGATACCATCAGATCTTCTTGGCAGAAGAAGATGAAGAGAAAACCGCATTTATCACCCCGTGTGGCACGTACTGCTTTGTACGGATGCCTTTTGGTTTGAAGAATGCTGGTTCAACATTCGCAAGGGTAGTCCACCATGCTTTTGAGCTGCAAATGCACAGAAATGTGGAAGCTTACATGGATGACATAGTGGTCAAGAGCAAGAACAAAGCGACCTTGATTCAAGATTTAGACGAGACATTTGCAAATCTGCGCAAGATCAACCTCAAGCTTAACCCCGAGAAGTGCGTGTTTGGAGTCCCTTCCGGCAAGCTTCTCGAGTTCTTCGTGTCTCGGCGGGGAATTGAAGCCAATCCCGACAAGATCGAAGCCATTGAGTAGATCGATGCACCAAAGCGCGTCAAGGATGTACGAAGGCTTGCCGGTTGCGTGGCTGCTCTCAGCAGGTTTATCTCTAGATCTGCTGAGCGTGCCCTGCCATTTTTCAAAATTTTGAAAAAGGCAGGTCCAATGAAATGGACTCCGGAAGCGGAGGCTGCGCTGCAGGACTTGAAGAGATACCTGTCCTCCACTCCAACACTTGTCGCACCTAAGCCGCAAGAGAAGTTGCTGCTGTATATAGCGGCAACCAATCAAGTGGTTAGTGCTGCGTTAGTGGCGGAGAGGGAGGCGGATGATGAGCCAGCAACCATGGCAGATCCATCCAGCGACAAGCAGGGGGCTTCGTTGACAAGCTCTGGTCCCGACAAACATGGGTTTGCGCAGGAACATGATAAGATGCCAAGGAGAATGGTGCAGCGCCTAGTTTACTTTGTCAGTTCTCTTCTGCAGGGGGCTAGATCAAGGTACTCTGGTGTGCAGAAGTTGCTTTTCGGCCTCCTCATGGCCTCGAGAAAGCTGCGCCATTACTTCCAAGCACATGAGATCACAGTCGTCACTCGCTTTCCGCTGAAGAGGATACTACAAAATCCAGAAGCAACGGGCAGGATTGTCGAGTGGGCGCTGGAACTGTCAAGGTTTGGCCTCAAGTTTGAGAGCACTTCAACTATCCAAAGAAGAGCATTGGCAGAGTTCATAGCAGAGTGGACGCCAACCCCAGATGAAGAAATTTCAGAAACGAGCATCCCCATCAAAGAGCCAAGCAAAGAGTGGCTGATGTACTTTGATGGTGCCTTCTCGCTGCAAGGCGCCGGTGCAGGCGTGCTGCTTGTCTCACCCACTGGAGAGCACCTCAAGTACGTAGTCCAGATGCACTTTCCCAAAGAGCAGGCAACCAACAATACTACAGAGTATGAAGGATTGCTTGCCGGTCTCAGAATCGCAGCAGACCTTGGGATCAAGAAGCTCATTGTCAGGGGTGACTCACAGCTTGTCGTCCGACAAGTGAACAAGAACTACCAGAGTCCGTTGATGGAAGCGTATGTTGATGAAGTGAGGAAGCTAGAAGAGCACTTTGACAGCCTACAAATGGAGCATATCCCAAGAGCTCAGAATGATATTGCTGATGGCCTGTCAAAGTGTGCCGCACTAAAGTTACCTGTGGAACCAGGGATCTTTGTGCTTAAGTTGACTCAACCATCCGTAACGCCCTCAACTGGACAAAGCAAGAAGAGGAAGTTGGTTTCCGGCGACTACTTTCCGGCAGAGCTCCCCGAAGCCGCCGCCAAGAAAGTCCCCAAGATCAACATCAAGGATGCTGAGGGGCAGTCTGCTCCGGCAAGCCTTATGGTTTGTTCCGTTGAAGCAGACGCTCCCGACAAGTTTTGCTCCAGCAAGCTTGCCGGGGAACATCAAGCTCCGGCAGGACCACAAGTCCTTGCCGTGGAAGCGGATGTTCCCACAGCAAAAGACGCGCCTTTAGTCCTTGTTGTCGAGCCACAAGCTCCAGCATGGGCACAGCAGATTGTCCACTTCCTTCAGACAGGAGAACTTCCCGAAGAACAAGAAGAAGCGGAAAGAGTAGCCCGGCAGTCAAGTATGTACCAGTTTGTCGATAGCATACTGTACAGAAGAAGACTCAACAGTGTGAAATTGAAGTGTATTCGCCGGGAAGATGGACAAAAGCTGTTGGCGGAGATACATGGAGGCATATGTGGCCACCACATTGGCGCAAGAGCACTTGCCGGCAAAGCTTTCCGGCAAGGTTTCTTTTGGCTGACAGCCCTCCAGGATGCAACTGCACAAGTAACCAAGTGTGAAGCGTGCCAGTTCCACTCCAAATAGATACACCAGCCAGCTCAAGCTCTCCAGACGATCCCTTTATCCTGGCCATTTTCGGTCTGGGGGCTTGATATCCTCGGCCCCTTCCCCCGAGCTGTCGGGGGCTTTGAGTACTTGTACGTCACAATCGACAAGTTCACAAAGTGGCCGGAAGTGCAGCCAGTGAGGAAGGTGACAGCACAGTCAGCAGTCAAGTTCTTCAGGTCAATTGTTTGCCGTTTTAGGATCCCTAACAGGATCATCACCGACAACGGCACACAATTTACGAGCCGCACCTTCATGCAGTACGTCCAAGACCTTGGCGCCAAGGTCTGCTTCGCTTCTGTTGCTCATCCGAGAAGCAACGGTCAAGCAGAGAGGGAAAATGCTGAAGTGCTGCGCGGGCTGAAGACCAGAACTTTCGACAGGCTGCGCAAGTGCGGAAGAAACTGGATTGAGGAGCTGCCGGTGGTTCTTTGGTCGATCAGAACGACGCCAAATCGAGCCACTGGCCAGACACCTTTCGCTCTAGTCTATGGAGCAGAGGCAGTTCTCCCCACGGAACTCGTATACGGATCACCTCGAGTGCTTGCTTATGATGAGCTTGAGCAAGAACAACTGCGGCAAGACGACGCGCTGCTCCTTGAGGAAGATCGTCTTCAGGCTGCTGTACGAGCTGCTCGATACCAGCAAGCTTTGCGCCGGTATCATAGCCGCAAAGTTAAAGCCAGAAGCTTCGAGGAAGGCGACCTTGTTCTTCGGCGCGTTCAGTCCGCCAAGAATTCCAACAAGTTGACGCCGAAGTGGGAAGGCCCTTATCGGGTGAGACGAGTCACAAGGCCTGGCGCTGTCCGCCTTGAGACCGAAGATGGCATTCCGGTGAGCAACTCCTGGAGCATAGAACATCTTCGTAAGCTTTTCCCATAAGGCGCGGTTGCCGGAACCCGTTCCGGCAACCACCTTTTGTACAAGTCTTGCCGCTGTTGCATGTAATCCTTTGTACAAAGCCGGGCGCAGATCCCGTGCATAAGTAAAACCCCATGTGCTCCGCACAGCTTGTCCATTTCATGCGTTTGTTCCTTTCTTGCATGCGATTATCTGACACTTTGTGCAGCACCTACATCCGGTAAGCAGTAACGAGCTGAAGAGCTCCATATTATTATTTTCTCTTCTTTCTTTTTCTTTTAAAGGAAAAGAAGGTTCTCTCGCACACAAGTTTGCCGAGGGGGGGGGGGGAAGGAGAAGATTGTGGTATGGGCCAGGCGTCGTTCAAGCAAAGAGCCAGGCGTCGTTCAAGCAAAGACTTGCCTTACCGGGAAGCAAATGACAGAAAAGCTAAGTTGCCAAAGTTTGAGCAATCACTTTTTAAATTTTTGAGTTATCTTCCTCGAACGACCCTGCTTTGTATGGAAAACCTATGCACGGAGGAACCAACTCGTGGCTAGTTGCGCCCTTACTTTGTTTCGAGTCTGCTCAACAGCTTAAGCGTGCTGCATCTAGCCGCGACAAGGTTTCTTGTCGGAAGCAGCGCCGCCAGCAGGCTGCTGAAGTTCCGCACTCAGCGCTCGCGGATCGGGCGCCTACGCCTACAAGTTCCCTAGAAGTGTAGGGTAAAAACATACAAAGGAAGGAATCTAGTAGAGGAAATAACATAGCAATTGATAACAGAAATAATGTTATATTACAAAGATAACTTGTCGCAGCTCTAACAGAATGTTTTCATAACATGATCAGCAGCGACAAGGGTAAAGAAGGAATGGGCGGCCTAATCTACGCGTCCGCCCTCGACTCTCTTGATCTCGCTCACCTTGTCCACAATGGGTGCGACAAGGGCCTTGAGTGCATCCAGATCGGCGTCAGGCGGCAATGACCTGAGGACGTTGGTGAAGCTGAGGCCTGGATTGCGGAAGGCCACCTTCATCAGCACCTTCTGGAGAACCCCGGCGCAGATTTTGTGCGACTCCCGGAGCCGCTGGAGTGCCGTCGCCACGCCCTTGAAGAACAGGCTGAGCTTGGCGCTGGGTTGAAGACTCTCATCGGAAGGATATCCAAAGTCCTCCATCCCCAGCTGCGCCAGCTCCTCGTTGATGAGTGCGGCAGTGTTCACCAGACCCTCGGTCCAGTGCTCCACTGTGTCTCTGAACGAGTTCTGGGTAACTGCAATGCTCTCCAGCAGCGCCGCATCAGCCTTGACCTTCTCCGACAAGGTCTTCTCCCGCTCCTTGGCGGCCTCCAACGTCTACGTCAGCGTGACCAGCTTCAGCTCCAGGTCTGCTTTGGAATCCTTGGCGGCGCTGAGCTCCTTGCCCCTCTTAGCGAGAAGGCCTTGCAGCTCACCGTGGGCGGCAGCATCCTTCTCACGCTCACGCTTGAGCGCGGCAAGCTCCTTGCCGCTCTTCCCAATATCGGCCACCAGCTGCGCCACCTTCTCCTCTAGCTCTTTCTTGGCGGCCTCTGCAGTTGCCGCGGCGTCCTTTGCCTCCTTGAGCGCCCCGCCAAGTGCTTGCTCACGCTCGGTGAGCTATTCCTCGTAGCTGTCGAGGTTGGCCTTCCGCTGCACTAGTTCACCTTCCTGCGCGGACTGCTTCTCGGCAGCCAGCCTTTGTTCCTCCTCAGCCTCGGCCTTCTCGAGAAGAAAGGTCGTGCGCTCCTCGTCGAGTCGCTCCCGCTCCTGCGCCAGGGACTGGAGAGCTTCTTGATTTTGGCCCCGGAGCTCCTCTGCGCGCTTTTCCATGTCAACTTCCGCCTTCGCAACAAGCGCTTCCCGGGAAGCCAGCTTGGCTTGCCGGGTGCGGTAGAGTGACAACAGCTTCCGTAGCAGCTGCTCCTCCTCAGGCTCGCCGCCGCTGCTGCCAGGCGCGTCAACCAATGACAGTCCAGCAGAGGCGAGCACCTCCCCGTCAAAAGTCTCCCCCTCGACCGGCGCCCTGGAGCTCGACGCCCAGGGTAGCTTGATGAAGATATTGTCACCGGCCTTCAAGTAGGCGCCGGGCTGGGGCTCCTCGGAGCCCGGCTCCGCGGAAGCGGCAGAGGGTTCGGCGGTCGGCGCAGCGCCCGGCGCTCCTGCGGCCTCAGGGTCGTCAGTGCGATCGCCCGACCCCTCGTCGGCTTCCGCAGCAGCAGCCCCGGCGGCCTCCTCGCCGGCGGTCTCATCAGCACCGGCACCTTCCTCGCCGGCGCCCTCTGTCTCCATTGGCTCAGCCGTAGATGGGTCTGAAGAACGAAGAAGGGAGGAAAATCAATCAAAAATCCAAGAAAGGCAAAATGGAAGAAGCAGAACCCAAGGGAAAGTTTCTGGGCAAGTAGATTACCTGCGCCAAGATCTTCAGTTGCGGCCTCGGTCGCCGCAGGATCAGCAGTGCTGTCCCTTGCCAGAGAGTCCCCCCTTGCCGGAGAGTGCTCCCTTGCCGGGGACTCCTCCCTTGGCGGAGCAGTCAAAGAAGGTGGCACTTCGGGACCGGCCTCCGGGCGCTCCTGATGAGGCTGCTCTGCTCCTGCACAAGTCAACAAGCAAGATATCAACAAAGGAAAAAGCACTCAAGCGCGCCCGACAGCAGAAGGCTAAACTATGAACTTACGCTGGGGTCTGCGCTGGGGGCTGCTCTGAGGGGTAATTGCCGGGTCCGTCAAGGTGGTCTCGGGCCCACCTCCTGCTGACATGATGGGGTCATCCTCGATGATGATCACCGCGGCCTTGGCCCTCTTCGCCGCTCTCTGGGCCAGCGTCCTGAAAAGAAAGGAGTCCAGATTGGAGCAAGTCAGATACAAGATATAAACAGCAAGATTGAAGAACTACAAGAGCACCAAAGAAACTCACTCTTCTTCCTCCTCGTCGGAGCTAAGCGCGGAAAGATCGAAGTCTGGCCCTCCTCCGGTGCGGCGAGGTGGAGGGGTAGGATCCCTTGCCCGCTTGGCGGGGGCAGTGGCGGTGGCCTGGTAAGATCCCGCTCCAGTTGCCGCTGTTGCGTGAGGCGCTCCCGCGGCAACATTGCTTGCCGCGGTAGAGCGCGTCGCGCGGCTCGGTGGCTGTGGAGCCGGCTGTCGCCCCACTGCGTCCCCGGCCCTGCGAGGACGCCTCCTTGGCAGGGCCGGGGGCTCCGCCTGCGGCAAGTTCTCTGAAGGCTCGGCCTCCTCCTATCCGGCCTCGCTCGACTCGGCTTCGGAACCGGCAGGCTCCTCCTCGCCCATGAACTCCGCGCGCTCGGCAAGGTTTGCCGCCTCCGCAGCCTCCGCCTCCTCCACAGTGAACCCAAACGCGCCCGCAGCAGCTGCGGCCACAGCCTCTTCCGCCCTAGTGGCGATGAGCTGCAACTCCTCGTCGGTGGTGTCACGGGTGAGGCTCTTCTGCTCGTCAGCGCGGACTGGCACTTCCTCCAAGGTGTCGAAGAATGCTCGCACAACGTCATACCGCAGGCTCTTGTCAAGTTGGGATGATTCCGTGTGAATCGCACAACGGCATCATGGCGCGGATCCGGTCAAGCGAAGAGTTATTGCACAAAGGAACTACGCCCCTCGGCAGTGTGAATGGGTGCTGGGGGTCGCGTTTGAATAACTCCAAGAGCATTGCGTCCAGCTCCAAGACGGTGAAGTTGTAGTTGAGGCCCGGCCGCAGCCTCATGATGTCCGCCGAATTCTTGAATTCCCAAGCGGGCCTCCCCCTCTCCTGCAGGGGGCAATGCGGCGGCGGAGGAAATCTGCCCCGACAGCACCTACAGTGAGCCCGGCAAGCCTGAGGTGAAGAATCCTAGTGATGGCGATCTTCAGCCTCTCGTCTTCCGGGGCCACGTTGCTCCAGTCATTGCCATGCACTATTGGAGTTTGGCGAACGACAGTGAAGGGCTGCGGATTCTCCTCGACGATCCAACACCACTCCGCTCTCCACTCCTCCCACTTGCTGCGGAGCTCACCCTCCAAGTACGCCTCTTTCTTGCCGACTCTCGAGACCCAGGCAATCCCTCCGGCAAGCGGCTCTCCTCTCTCTACCCGAGGTATGAAGAAGTGGCGAAAAAGGGCAACACTAGGGTGGACTCCGACAAAGTTTTTGCACAAGTGTGTGAAAACTGCCATGGTCAGGACAACGTTGGGGGTGAAGTCAAGGAGGCGGAAGCCATATGTGTTCATAATATCACAGAAGAACTCCGAGAAGGGTGGGCAGAGCCCGCAATAGAAGAATAGCGGGAAGAACGGGTACCCATTTGGAGCCAACTCCGAGGCAGCGGCCGGGAGTACCCTCGTGCGCGGATGCGCGCGCGTCTCCGTCGCGCAAAAGAGGTAGAAGTACTCCCTCAGCTCCTGCACGTCGAGCTGGGGGGTGAAGATCGCCCGCTCCTTCCGCAGCGCGGCGAGCCGCTGCGCCTCGGCCGACTTCACACCCTTTCCCTTATTGGCTTTCGGGGCCATGGTGGAGGTGGTGGGGAAGGTCGACGGCGTGGTGATGCTGGTGGCAATGGGGGGGGTGCAGAGCGCTGCTCTCTCGGCTACGAGAAGAAGGGGGGAGCGGTGGAGTTTGTGAAGAAGGAGTAGCAGCAACCAGCGAGGGGGAACGAACTACCTCTGTTTCCTCTGCTTATAAAGAGGGACGGGGCGGACGTTTCGACCTTCCAAATAAACGACCACCCACGATCTCTCCCATGATGCCACATTCAACGCGTGCCGTTATGGGAGAGCGCGGTGGATACGGAGCAAGATTTGGCGTGGCCCAGCCCGCGTGTGCCCGTGCCCTGTCTTGGGCCTGGCCCAACAGCGCTCGGCACCGTGTCTGGCCTAGGCCCGGGGGCTCCTGTCGGTGTACTAGAATAGGGGTACCCTAGTACCCCGAACTTGTGCACGGGCAGTTGCAGCACCCTGCGGCAAAGGCTTGCCAGGCGAACGCCAAGATCCCCCAAGGTTCCCTTGGAGCCATCCAAGAACAAAGTATTTAAGCTAAGGAGATAAGACCCCGGCAAGAGGAGCTTGCCGGGAAGGCCAACCAAGGCGCTCCAAGGAACTTGCCGCGACGCGCCACGCGCTTCGGCAAGGCAACAAGGCCCCGGCAAGAGGAGCTTGCCGGGAAGACTAAATAAGGTACCCCGGGGCCCGGTGAGCGACGAGCTTCTGGACCCGACAAGATAACAACAGCGGCAAGGCGCTTGCCGCGGCAGGCGGCCACTCTGCGCCCACGCTCCAGCGCATCCACTAACGTGTCGCTCTGAGGGCTTCTCCGGTCGCGTGTGGCGGGAGGCTGTGCAGCCAGCGGTGCGCGGTGGCATGCGAAGCTGACAAGATCGCCATCATGGCGAACGGTGGCACCCCTAACGGTCATTTTCTGCACTGTTCGGGCGACTCAGACGGGCATTTAATGCCCTTGTCCCCTCCCGTCAGGGTTAGGTAGGGTGCACTGTACAAGCAACTGTATCAACTACCTCGCTTTTTACGTTTTTACCCTCCTCTGCGTTGCCACCTGTCGGTGACCCCTTTAGCGTATAAAAGGAGGCCCATGCGCAATGTAGAGGGGGTTCGGGTTCGAAGGTTCGGACAGTTTTGCTTCGATTCGTTCGTAGCCCAGAAAACATCACACTCTCTCGCTCGAGAGCAAGAACACCAGATAATACAACCAGACAAGCAGCAGTAGGAGTGTTATCTCTCCGGAGAGCTCCGAAGCTGGGTAAACTGCTCGTGTGCCTCGCCTCGATCTGCTCTTCGTGCGACCTCCGCCCCCCGCCGAACCGAAAGGGGCCCGGTCCGCCGGCCCCATAGGTGTTCGTGGATCAGTTTCCCCAACAGACTGGGCCGGGCTTTTTAACCTATATGGGCCTCTGTTGGGCCCAGCCACGTGTCAACGTACCATAGGCATGTCTCCTCCAATGGACGGGCGACATCTGGCCCACTGACGAGCTCACAGGTGTTCCCTTCGGCCAAACAGAATTTTACACATGGAAATTTCCCATTAGTCGGGGCTGTTAACGGGTTATCGGATCTAAAATCTGACCCGATAGCTTAACGGCGTTCCGTTACAGTGGATGCCACATGTTGGTCACCCTTGACGAAAGCACTTCTGTGACGCACGATTTATCGTCATGGAAGTGGACATTTCCATGATGATAATTTTGGTAATGTCATGGAACACTTCTACGACAGCACATGTATGACTATCTTGATTCTGTCATAAAATCGTCATGGATGTACATGCATGACAAAAAACCCGACCTACTGTGACAAACACGTATCATCACGGAAGTGTATTTTTTTGTAGTGCTTGTATATTCCAATGATGGGCTTCCTCAAAATGCCCTAGATCTTCGTGAGCAAGCAAGTTGGATGCACACCCACTTAGTTTCTTTTTGAGCTTTCATACACTTATAGCTCTAGTGCATCAGTTGGATGGCAATCCCTACTCACTCACATTGATATCTATTGATGGGCATCTCCATAGCCCATTGATACGCCTAGTTGATGTGAGACTATCTTCTCCTTTTTGTCTTCTCCACAACCACCATTCTATTCCACCTATAGTGTATATCCATGGCTCATGCTCATGTATTCCGTGAAGATTGAAAAAATTTGAGAACATCAAAAGTATGAAACAATTGCTTGTCTTGTCATATGGGTTGTGCATGATTTAAATATTTTGTGTGATGAAGATAGAGCATAGCCAGACTGTCGTGGATTTGCCACGACAGATGTCCTAGTGTGAGGACTTAGTCGTGAGGCCAACACATCTATGTTGTAGCTTGAGAGGGGTTGATTGGGATGAGAGACGCGAGGTGGATCAACACACAAGACAAGGATTTAGACAACTTCGGGCCCCGGGAAACATCATCCGGTAATAACCCTACATGCTGTTTGTGGCTAGGTCTCATTATGCTCACGAGGATGTCGTCGCATAAACGGGCTCTCTTAATTGTGTATAGCCGTAGAGATTATCCTCTCCCCCCTTGTTGGCGTGCCCTGCCCCTCCTTATATAAGTTGGAGGGGCGGGTTACATGTGGAGTCCTAGTAGGACTAGGAATACTCTATAACATGCGGAATCCTAGTCTGCCCCATAAAGGGAAAACTCCTTATGCCTTTCCTCGTAATCCGGCCCACTATAGCATGAGCTGGCCTTCTGGGCCTTGGGCCTTGTCATCCTCCTGACCCGCCTGCCGGGTCACCAGTAAGTCATAATGTACAGGCGGGTTGCCCATAAACCGCCAGGCCCGGGCAGGTCACCAGTGAGTCGCCAAGCTCCATCCGGGTCATACATCCGGCGGGTTACACCGCGGGGGTATATCCCCGTTAGCCCCCAGTTTAATTTGGATATATCGATGTTAAACTGATCCTGCACAATAAACACAAGAACAAATTTGATAAGTTGTGCTCCAGTTTTAAAAATTCTCCTGAGCCAGCACCTGATCATCCTTAAGTCCTTGTCATTTCCTCCTGGATGCGCATCCATGATCTCATAGCAAATCTCTTAACAAATATGCTCAAACTTTGCCAATGCAAAAAAATCCAGGCACTTCTTCTGAAAAATCTAGGTCAATAGGCTAGCTTCATAATCAATTTGCTGACATTGGTTGGTTGTACAGAAATATTATAAAAAATAATCCATTTGAGTCATTCTTCAATGCTGTGACTTGAAAAAAAATTGGTCTTGAAATATTCAACTGATATTCAGTTGGCTTTAAAGATGTAGATCTTGCCGATTTATGATTGCCGAAATTGCTGGGTTATAATCAAATGATGCCAGGTCATGTAATTGACTTTCCTGAGCTATCTAAGCCAAAACTAAAAATATGATACCTGGTTTGTTTTAAAGAACTGAGAATTTGAAGATGTTCCTCAATTATCTTCACTAGTCGTCAACCCGTGCATTCGCACGGGCTAGCCAATAAACTGTATGTACTAATAGAAATCTACTTAGTTATAGTTAACACAAAATGCCATTTACTTGTCAACCTAGTTGTTATTAAGCAAAATGTTTTAATCATGTATCCTCAAACTATCAAATATATCTTTTTCTAGTTACTACACATAGTGTATTTAAAACAAAAAATATTGTATTCAATATGATATTATAAAACTGTGATTTTCTAAGTAGCATAACACTGCAGAGACATATTGAAAGCCAAGTAATGTTTCCCCATCACTTGTAACCTTTAAGTGCTTTTTTGCATAGGAACATAATGCGACCTATTGTTTCCCTTGGACTACTACCCTTTGACTAACAATATTTGAACATATCTAGCTAGTCACGAACGGACACTTCGATGCTCTATCCAAACTTTTTTCTTAAAGCCAACCCATATTGGTTGGAGCATTTGATTGCAATATGAGTGATTGCTACTCCCTCTGTTCCTAAATATAAGCCGTTTTAGAGATTACAAAACTATGTGATTAGTTTTTGGCTGGTCTATAGCTTAGTAGTCAAAAATCCTTAGCCAACTGTCTGCATTAGAAACTAATATAACAAACTATATATTACAGTAAAAACAGAGTAGATCATTGATAAATCATATGAGACATCTGCCATATGGCAAGGATGCGCTTTTGAATGCGCTTTTGGATATATAGGAAAAAGTCTAGGGAGAGGAGAACTAATCACTCATGAATAGTTTTGACATTTCCCCTTGATTTCCATTAAACTAACTCTGTAGTAAAAATCATGAAATGATGGTACTATTTGGGAATACATTTAAAGAAAAGCATTGACTTCTTCGTTGTGGTTTCAAGGATGGCTATGCATAGCTAATCGCACAAAACAGTTGATAATCTAAAGTAAAACCATGTGAAATGTTGTGCCCATGTATCATGTGAAAATGTTGTTCATCAATGCATAGCTAAGGAAATCTGAGCCAATAATATAATCTTAGAATAAACCAACATTAAGCCTCACTCCTTGAGGCCCAAGAAGATGTTATAATCACTGTACCTTGTTTCCATGATTTCTTGCCACTTAGCATAAGCACCAAGGAAGAAATGTTAGGTGTATGTCCAAAGGATAAAATGATGGCAAGTTGTTATACTGTATTCACCTTTTCCATTCCAAATTGTTTCTACAAATCATGTCTAGTATTATATCTCTCACAAATTTCCAACAATTTAATTTATATGTAGAGTTAACTTGGGCTACTTGATAGCATGTAATTAACTAATTGCTGAATTTGGTGGAATGTTAATGGCGAAATCAAAACTCAGTAAATTGATATATCTAAAAGAGCCAGAGATTTTACATATGTTTGGTGTGATGTACACCTACCTAAATTAAGAAGTTTAGGAACAAATCATGCAAAAAAAACACATTGCTTTGATCATACCACACATATAATGTTACCTTATACACATGTAACTTATTAAAATACCATGCCTAGAAGTAGCTTGATATAGGAGCGAACCCAATTCTCCGCCTTCATCTCTATATATTTGCTGGGATTGTTGACCACTTATTGAATGCACAGAGAGGACATCATGAGATTTTTGTAGAAAGGGCAACAAAATATAAGTCCCATCAATAATTTTTGGCTTTTGGCTACTAAAATATATAATGGAAATCAAAGTAGCTTACGTGTCAAATATTTTCGAACTTCCGTATCTGGAGGGTACCCTATATTCATATAGAGGAGATATATAAAGTCATACAGGTATATGGAAGGTTAAAATCACTCACCTTAAGCACATCCATCATTGTAGGCTCATACTTTACCAAATAAATTTTAGACGAACTAGAAAATGACCAATTCTTCTGCCAATCACAGCTTCGACAACCTGTCATACACCTAAGTTGGTATGGAAGAACTGCTGTGCCGCGGGAAATCCTTCTCTATACAAGTTCTCGTACGAGGTTTTTGAACAGAACTTCGATAGGCGAGAGGTGTAAGCACCGCGAGGTGTGAAGCGATCTCGTACTAAACGAATGGAAATTGACAACAATAAAAAAACATAACTTAGAAAGAGAGGTTCTGAAAGGTAAAAGGACTGGAAATCCTAAAAAAGCGCCCTTTGACTCGAAATCAAATTTGTGCTAGTGGTTCGAATCCACAACAGAACAATGAAGGGCATCTCAAGTGACAGAACCATAGCCCTGGCCCTCGGCATGTACTATATATATGTTATCAACAGCCTATTACACATTCAGAGGCTATCGATGCAAAAAGTATAATATTTCTCCAAATAATTACTTGCTTGAGTGGTCAAAGAAAGCACTTGCGTACGTGAGCAAAATAAACTGTGTTACAAACTAGAACAAACCTAATTAGTACTCCCTCCGTTTCTTTTTAGTCTGCATATAAGATTTGGTCAAAGTCAAACTTTGTTAACTTTGACTAAGTTTATAGAAAAAAATATCAAGATTCACAATATAAAATCAGTATTGTTAGATGCATCATGAAATTAATTTTCATACCATATAGCTTTAGTATTGTAGATG
This sequence comes from Triticum aestivum, assembly GCF_018294505.1. Lineage (NCBI taxonomy): Eukaryota > Viridiplantae > Streptophyta > Magnoliopsida > Poales > Poaceae > Triticum > Triticum aestivum. The sequence continues at coordinate 602,958,020 of NC_057813.1, forward strand.
TTGATATTTTTTCCTAGAAAGTTGGTCAAACTTTATAAAGTTTGACTTTGACCAAACCTTATATGCAGACTAAAAAGAAACGGAGGGAGTATATCTGGGTGAGACCAAGCTAGTCCAGTATTGATTAATTACTTGCTTTCATTGTCCCCAACCGCCCAATACTATTACACATCTGTGTTCTCACCATGCACGTCCAAGGCTCCAGTGCCTCTGCAACTCCATCTGATCCCACACGTGCCACTTCTTCCATTACATGGTGCAAATCCAGCTCTTCAGTATATGTACCTACAGTTGTAAGAAAACAAATACAACTTTCCATATCAGTGTATGTACTTATTATATATACCCACTTTTTTAAGAAAAGAAATACAAAGTCTTCTAATATATTTTCCACTAACTCCTCACAAATCACAACAGGTTAGCTGCTCGGCATGGTATATATATTTCTGATCTCTATCTTGCTAGTGATGCAAGCCTGTTGTGCCAAATTGAGTGGCATAGATGGCCATGCATCAGGAAAGCTTGTTCTCAGTGTGCATGCCATATCTGATAGCGGTGGGGGCAAACATTCAAGACGCACATCAGCGAGGTCAAAGCTGCAGGTCAGTTGTCTAGAAAGGCAGAGGGCAGTCGTCGTGACGCCATGGCGCACGGACAGAGAGCTGCGTCATTGGGTTGTGGCACCCATAGCGATTAGGCAGTAGCGTGAGGAGACGTTCTTCGTAATTTTTTTTCCGAAAAGGACTGTCGTCGAAAGTAGTCCACAGCGGACTGCCGTCGTTGCCGGTGCCATGTGGTCGTTGGCCCTTGTTTCTTTATTCCGAGGAAGATAGACCGCCGTTCTTGCCGTTGCCATGATTTTTCTTTATGAGGCGGCTATAGATAAGACGACACATAATTCTGAAGATCAGCGGCAGGTGATGATCTGTCCGCATAGAAATTAAACATACAGAGAGACATCAAAGTTAGGATCAGGTGGTCAATAAGGATTTAGGAGGCGGCTTCAATCCATTCATGCCTAATTTCTCAGTCGTAGCTATTGATCCGTGCTTACATATGGTCCTGCTTAGAGGCGCTAGGGGCAGGCGGCCAAATCTGAAAGTCCTGCTGTTGGATTTGTTAGTTGCGTACCTGAAAGTTGTGATGCTATGAAACGGATGAAGATTGAAAGATAGAGTGACTGGATTAACTGGAATAGTGCCATGCTATGAATCCTACGATGTGTCCAGCAAGGGGATCGAGAGAGACACATGGAGAGGCTAGGAGAGGCGGCGGCGGAGGATACACATTTACACAGTGAGATGCAAAGGGAAGCGGCGGTGGAGCGAGATTGTCGCCGGGTCGCTGAAGCATGGATGGTGTTGTTTTACGTAGTAGATTGAATCAGGCGGCGGCGGAGGAGACACATGGTTAGGCGAGGGGAGGCCGTGGCAGAGCGAGATTGTCGTTGGGTCGCTGGAGAATGCATGGTGTTGTTTTATGTAGCAGATTGAATCTGACCTCACGTCTGCCATGAACAGTTTTTTTTTCTGTAAAGTGCAATGGACAGACTTTTTGACGTACATTGCATCAGGTCAGATTTACGTGCATCTTGGTCAGATTGGCTCTTATTTTTCCCACCAAGCAACCGCCATGTTAAGATAGCTTGATCACATAGATCTTGCGATAAAGTTAATTTTGATTTTATGATCAGGTTAAGATAGCTTGATCACATAGATCAAGCGATTAAGTTAATTTTGATTTTTTGGTCCAACCGTGAAAAGGTGTGCTCTCGCTAGATTGACCAGTGGAGGCCATATAGAGACCAACCGTGAAAGGATTATGTTAGTTCTCTTGGAAAAAATAGTGTGGGTTAATCTACACCGTAATAACTCGGCCCCACCAGATTAACGGCTCCTAATTACTGATTAACATGGTTGATTAACATGGTAATTTCTTGGGAGTCTGTAATTAGTATAGGTATAGATAGATAGATATCACCTGTAGCCTCCAAGTCTTAAGAAGGGAGCGTAGTAACAACTTAAGACTTGCTTCAATATAAATGTTGCAACCTTGAAGAAATCCAAGTTGCTCATCTTAGTCACTAGTTAAAACTGAATATTCCACATATGTAGCCCCCAAGTGCTAGGTTGTCATGCTTGTAGCAACCTGGGACTTGTAATTGCCTTATGCTCATAAAAACTTCAACCAGTGTAGCCCCCAGGGGTCGGGTCATTATGCAATAATGAGCAGGGACTTTGTAGATATGATCATGTAGACTTGAACAACAACGTGTAGCCCCCAAGGGCTGGCTCAGCAAGATAATACTGAGTTGTGACTTTATATATACTTCATTGACAATAACGTCATATGATGTCACCCCCACCATGGGGCTCGAACCCACGTCCATAAGGTTAAGAGCCTTGTGCTCTACCAACTGAGAAATATATCCTTCAATATAATGGATTAAGGCTTGTGTACTTTAAATATTTGTCAGGAGCAATTGGTAGCCCCCAAGGGCCGGCTCATTATGATGTGATGGGTTGGTTCTTCAATAAGGCAAGCAAAAAGTGACTTTGCATTAGCCCCCAAGTGCTATGGTGCATGCTGGCAGTGACATGGGACTTGCATATTCGATGTATTCTCAACTTGAATATGTAGCCCCCAAGTGCCGGATCGTAAACCGGCAGCGACTCGGGACTATTCCTTCCATTGCAGAATAAAGCATATCCATTGATAAAGAAATAATAGCCATTACTCTGAAGCGACTTTGTAAACCTCAATCATAATACTGGTTATTGATAACCATAATAAAAATCCAGCCATGTTGGCTATTAAAATTTGAATAATATAACCTGGATTGAAAACCGGTTTCTGCACACAAACAAATCACAAGTGCCCCGGCGGTTTACCGCGGGGCGGGTCATGATGCCCAGTATAAATCCACTGGTGACCATAGAAGTCCAGGGCAGAGGGTAACATCCCAAATATGATACATAGTCAGGGCTTCTTGGCCCGACTTGTGAAAACCATAAGAAATAGGAGTATATAAATCCAAGATGAAAAAAAATACAAAAAATATGAGGCTTTTATAGGCCGCCAAGCCAAATTTTCTTCTTCAATGAAACTAGCATAATAGCCGCTGGAGTATCCGCGCTTTCTGTGAGCCGGCTTTCACATGACCCAATCGACATTTTAACCTGGATAAGTTCAGGGTCTTTAAAAGTAACTTATCGAGAGTATGGCGGGGTTAGAATAGCATCGTGCAGAACAGGCTGGTTTAACCAAGTTTCAAAGAAGGCCGCTTATCAGCCCTAGCTTCTCCTTGCATTCTGTAATCCGACTCTTTCATGACCCAATCAATGTCTTAACCTTAACAAGTTCAGGGTCTCTTTAAAAGATTGACTTGTTAAGAACAGGGCGGGTCATCCAGGATTACCTGGTCGAAGAGAATCTTGGATACAGGCCGGATAACCCGGATTTTTGGCACCTGGCATCCATGCCTATCAAGAGGGTAATTTCAGCTGTGTTCCTTGAACAAGAAGACCCAAGTGATATATTTCTCAGCTGTGCTCAGTGGGTACCTATGTTTGAGTTGTGCTGTGCATCCAACTCTCTTTGGTCCTTGTAATTTGGGCGTCAAACCTCCAAGTGTTTTGTAATAAGACATATAAGCCGGATCGGATACCCATGTTTGAACTGCGCATCATGGCAATAAGTTCTCTTTGGCAACCTTTAATTTTTCTGAGAACTCGAACTTTTGCGAGATATAAATTGTTCTCGAGGCGGAATTTTAAACCGCATATTGAGGGCTTCAAAGCTTTGTGAGAGATAAATTTCCCTTGAGCCGGATTTTAAACCGGAATTCTTCATTTTGAACCGGAAATTTTCTGACAGCCTTTAAATTTTTATCAATATAACAGCAGCCTCCGGGACCGGGTTATTTTTCCCTCCAATGACCCGGAGTTCTTGAATTTATTGAAACCGGCAACATTTCCTGAGTCATGTCCATGTAGCTCCCGAGTCTCAAGAAGACTCGAGGAGTTGGCTTGAGATTCTGCATACTTGACCGTGATATAAATCGGCATATAGTTGAACAGCAGAACACTATAGTATGTTGAAGTTCGGCGGGTTATAAATGATCCCGTATGAACTGTGTCAATAACCCAGCTGATGATTCATCCCAACTGGCTATTGAAGTTTAAACAGACCATAGTGGCGGTGATTTGTGCACCTGTCCCTTGAGCCATCCGGTGCAAGCGGATGCTGATAATATAATATGATTTGCTCCATATTGGAATAGACTGGACCATAGGGCAGACAGTAAAGACGACCGCGGCATCAGAGACAGCACGGACGCGAGAGAGTCGGCCACGGGTACGGACAGATGAGTCGGTCGTGGCATTGTTAGCCGGTGCAGATGGGCAAGTCAATCGCAGGCGCGGTAAGCCACGCGGATGGGCGAATTATTCGCGTCATGTTGACGTAGACTGGACCACAGAGGCTGCAACTTGCACATATATTTGTCGAGCATTATGGCACAGTAAGAGGCTAGCGCATAATAATGGGGGCGCGAGCTACATATCCATGACATGACCATCGCTCTTGTAGTGAACAATTCTCCTGCATCAAAAAATATCACAAGCCAGAATGCTTATCCTTTGACAAAAACAATTATGTGCTAATAAAATAGACTTAGATGGGTATCACCTGATTCGTCCGGATGACAGATTATTCGTATATAACTCCTGTGGATCACCTCCAATAATTTCAATGGCGATTTAGCCACTTTTCCAGAGTGGTCCTCCGAGACGCCATTTCTTAATTGATCGATATAGTCAAGCGTTTCATCCTCTGTTGTAGTTTGTGTGTGCTGACAAATTTGCCGCATATCTGTGTAACTGACGGTTGAATAGATCCTTCAGGAACTGGGCTATGATGTCATCCCAGTGGGGCTGATAGAACTGTGCAAAGTTCAAACCGGTTGTATGTGCGAGTGCACTTATATCAAGCAAAGCCCATGTACTATGGCCTTTTGACGAGCAAAAACTCTCAAAAAATAGATCCATCATCTGATTTGTATATTGTAAACAGTCAAAGATTGTTGACTCCATCTCTCCCAACTTGTGAATAGTAATCAGTAGGTGGTCACAAAGAAAACCCTGAAACCACTTGACATTTTCCCGAGCTTGCCTACGCAAAAACTCTGTGTGCAATAGTCAACTTTGCTCATAACAGCTGCTGAAGTGATCTTCCCCTGTATTAACTGCTGGTGGTAGTAGTTTCCTTAATCCACCTAGACTTTAGGTGTTTCGGTCCATGTAACTTTGCAATTCATATCTAGGTGTTTCAGGCCTAGGCAGAGGCGGCTCATGGCGACTGACAAAGCCAGTAATTGCGACTCACAAAGACATCGTAAACGGCCGGGAGGCAGACCACAAATACTTGCGGGTGCTGACGCGTAGGGCATGTGGTCGGATTGATACGACTACACGGTGGCTCTCCCGCTACAGTTTAAAGCGGGCGGCGGCTCTCCCTCTATTTGTTGAAACGGGTGGCGGCTCGCAGGCAAAAAACGGCGAATCGCGCACGGGGGCTTAGCAGCGGAGGTACACCGGAGGAGGCCTGCGACTTGAGGTCATGGAGGCAAGACTGTACGTCCAGTGCAGCTCTACGTGGCCACACCAGAGCCATAGTAGAGCCGGCGATGGCGGCTTGGAGATAGAGATTGGCGTGGCGCGGGCCATGGCGGGTCAGACCAGAGGCGAGGCCACAACAGCGACTAAAGAAATCCCTGTCAAGGCGGGTACCTCGGCAAAGCAGACCCTGAGAGGCTGGGAGGCTGCAGAAATGGGCCCGCGGAGGCTGGGCGGCTCATAGGCGCAACGGAGGAGACCCGACGCGGAGGGTCAGAGCAGCAGTAGCGACTCAATGGGTTGGCCACCCATTTTACAACATCGCTATCAGTTAGTTCAGAGGCTTCTTCAACATCAAGGAGCAGACGGGGCTGCGTGCATGTGAAGACCGGCGACCCAGCTGGCAGCGGCTTGCGGCATGTGGGAGGCCAGGCACCGGGACAGCCGGCTCGTGCAAGGTTGCAGATAAAATGGCACTCGAGGCCCCTTCAACAAGAGTGGCGCAAGGCGGTCAGCAGCGGCGGCTCATAGTGGCGGGTCACAGCGGAGTCTCGGGAAGCCTGCAGACTCAACGGCGGCGGCGGCTCGGTGTGCGGCAGGGTTGCGGGACGACTCAATCTTCTCGCCAAAAAGCAACAAAAAATGCACTGGAAAACGGCTGACAGCGGCTCAAAGGCCATAGCAGAAAAAGAGGAGACTTGAACTCGGGTAGCGCCTTAAACTTTTATGCTATCATCCACCGATTTGCAGCACATGCATTTGGATTCTAGAATTGTCGTGGAATAGTCACGGTAGATGTCCTAGTGTGAGGACTTAGTCGTGGAGCCATCGCGACTAGGTTATCTTAAAGGGGTTAAACAGGACAAAGGACACAGAGAGTTTATACTGGTTCGGCCCCTTGCGGTGAAGGTAAAAGCCTAATCCAGTTTGAGGTGGTATTGCTTATGTCTCGATTACCAAGCAGCGAATACGCTTGACCTAGCTTTCGATCTCTTGTTTCGTGCCCTAAACCGCCGCCAGGTCATCCCTTTATATTCATAGGTTGACGCCCATCGGCTCATGGAGTTCCGGACGGCTCATAGACAACGTGTCCGGGTCGGTGATAACCCACAAGTGTAGGGGATCGCAACAACTTTCGAGGGTGAAGTACAACCCAAATTTATTGATTCGACACAAGGGGAGCCAAAGAATATTCTTGAGTATTAGTAGTTGAGTTGTCAATTCAACCACACCTGGATAACTTAGTATCTGCAGCAAGGTATTTAGTAGCAAAGTAGTATGATAATAATGCTAACAGTAGCAAAAGTAAAAATAAATGTTTTTGGGTTTTTGTAGCAGTTGTAACAGTAGCAACGGAAAAGTAAATAAGCGAAGAACAATATATGAAAAGTTCGTAGGAAATGGATCAGTGATGGATAATTATGCCGGATGCGATTCCTCATGTAATAGCTATAACATAGGGTGATACAGAACTAGCTCCAATTCATCAATATAATGTATGCATGTATTCCATAAATAGTCATACGTGCTAATGGAAAAGAACTTGCATGACATCTTTTGTCCTACCCTCCCGTGGGAGCGGGGTCCTAGTGGAAACTAACGGATATTAAGGCCTCCTTTTAATAGAGAACCGGACCAAAGCATTAACACATAGTGAATACATGAACTCCTCAAACTACGGTCATCACCGAGAAGTATTCCGATTATTGTCACTTCGGGGTTGTCGGCTCATAACACATAATAGGTGACTATAGACTTGCAAGATAGGATCAAGAACACACATATATTCATGAAAACATAATAGGTTCAGATCTGAAATCATGGCACTCGGCCCCTAAAGACAAGCATTAAGCATAGCAAAGTCATAACAACATCAATCTCAGAATATAGTGGATACTAGGGATCAAACCATAACAAAAATAACTTGATTACATGGTTAATCTCATCCAACCCATTACCGTCCAGCAAGCCTACCATGGAATTACTCACGCACGGCGGTGAGCATCAAGAAATTGGTGATGGAGGATGGTTGATGATGACGATAGCGACGAATCCCCCTCTTTGGAGCCTAGAACAGACTCCCGATCAGCCCTCCCGAGAGAAATTAGGGCTTGGCCGCGGCTCTGTTTCGTAAAACGCGAAGAAACTTTCTCCCTGATTTTTTTCTCCGCGAGATGGAATATATGGAGTTGGAGTTGAGGTCGGTGGAGGTCCAGGGGGCCCACGAGATAGGGGGCGCGCCCTATAGGGAGGGAGCGCCCCCCTGTCTCGTGGAATGGCCCTAGGCCCCCTGGTGTATTTCTTTCGCCCAGAAATTCTTATTAATTTCAAAAAGTGCCTCCGTGGATTTTCAGGACATTCCGAGAACTTTTCTTTTCTACACATAAAACAACATCATGGCAGTTCTGCTGAAAACAGCGTCAATCCGGCAAAGTGTTTGGAAAAGTAGATACGTTGGAGACGTATCAACTCCCCCAAGCTTAAACATTTGCTTGTCCCCAAGCAAGTCAGTTGATAAACTGAAAGTGATAAAGAAAAACTTTTACAAACTCTGTTTGCTCTTGTTGTTGTAAACATGCAAAACCAGCATTCAAGTTTCGGCAAATATTATGAACTAACCATACTCATAATAACACTTGTGTCTCACAATTACTCATATCAATAGCATAATCAGCTAGCGAGCCATAATAATAAAACTCGGATGAGAACACTTTCTCAAAACAATCATAACATGATATAACAAAATGGTATCTCGCTAGCCCTTTCTGAGACCGCAAAACATAAATGCAGAGCACCTTTAAAGATCAAGGACTGACTAAACATTGTAATTCATGGTAAAAGAGACCCAGTCAAGTCATACCCAATATAAACCAATAGAAATGAATGCAAATGACAGTGTGCTCTCCAGCGGGTGCTTTTAATAAGAAGGGTCATGACTCAACATAAAAGTAAATAGATAGGCCCTTCGTAGAGGGAAGCAGGGATTTGTAGAGGTGCTAGAGCTTGATTTTAAAATGGAGATTGAATAACATTTTGAGCGGCATACTTTCACTGTCAACGCAACAACTATGAGATGGCTGTATCTTCCATACTACATGCATTATAGGCAGTTCCCAAATAGAATGGTAAAGGTTTATACTCCCCCAACCACCAACAAGCATCAATCCATGGCTTGCTCGAAACGACGAGTGCCTCCAACTAACAACAGACCTGGGGGAGTTTTGTTTAATTATTTTGATTTGCTTTGATCTTTTTGGATCATGGGACTGGGCATCCCGGTTACCGGCCCTTTCTTGTGAATGAGGAGCGGAGTCCACTCCTCGCGAGAATAACCCACCTAGCATGGAAGATATAGGCAGCCCTAGTTGTAACATGAGCTGCTCGAGCATACAAAACAGAATTTCATTTGAAGGTTTGGAGTTTGGCACATACAAATTTACTTGGAACGGCAGGTAAATACCGCATATAGGAAGGTATACTGGACTCATATGGAACAACTCTCGGGTTTAAGGAGTTTGGATGCACAAGCAGTATTCCCTCTTAGTATAGGTGAAGGCTAGCAAAAGACTGGGAAGCGACCAACTAAGAGAGCGACAACAGTCATGAACATGCATTAAAATTAATTCACACCGAATACAAGCATGAGTAGGATATAATCCACCATGAACATAAATATCATGAAGGCTATGTTGATTTGTTTCAACTACATGCGTGAACATGTGCCAAGTCGAGTCACTCAATCCATTCAAAGGAGGATACCATCCCATCATACCACATCATAATCATTTTAATAGCATGTTGGCATGCAAGGTAAACCATTATAACTCAAAGCTAATCAAGCATGGCACAAGCAACTATAATCTCTAAATGTCATTGCAAATATGTTTACTTCATAATAAGCTAACTCAGAAACGATGAACTCATCGTATTTACAAAAACAAGAGAGGTCGAGTTCATACCAACTTTTCTCATCCCAATAAGTCCATCATATATCATCATTATTGCCTTTCACTTGCATGACCGAACGATGTGTATAATAATAAGAGTGCACGTGCATCGGAATAAGCTGGAATCTGCAAGCATTCAACTCAAAAGAGAAGACAAGTAATATGGGCTCTAAGTTAAATAAACAATCATGCATATGAGAGCCACTAAGCATTTTCAATATGGTCTTCTCGACCCCCGAAGGAAAGAAAGGAAAATAAAACTATTTACACGGGAAAGCTCCCAACAAGTAAGAAGAAGAACTAGAAATATTTTTGGGTTTTCATTTTAATTTCTACTACAAGCATGGAAACTAAACTAACTATTTTTTTTGGTTTTTCCCAAAGTTTATCAAGCACACAAGAAGAAAACTAGAAAAAGGGATTTAAACTAACATGGATAGTACAATGAAAGAGTATGAGCACCGACAACTAGTGTGTGAACATGAATGTAAAGTCGGTGAGAAATACATACTCCCCCAAGCTTAGGCTTTTGGCCTAAGTTGGTTTAATACCAAGGATCGCCTGGCTGATATCCATAAGTGAAACCGGGGTTGTACTGAGATGCAACGACAACCGCCTCCTGAGCTGCAGCGTGTTGGCGAGCTGCTTCCACTCCCCTCTCGTATTCAAGTGCTTCCTCCCTGGTGACAACATATCTTCCTTTTGCCTGATAATCAAAAAGGTAGGGAGCAGGAAGAGTAACAGGGACGACATTGCGTCTGTCATAGATTAGTCGATAATGGAGGAATTGTTCATTCCTCTCAAGAAAATGATGATTAAACATAGCTTCTTTATCCAAATAAACAGGGGGTAAAATCATATCCCCCTCTCGTGGGGCTATATTAAGATAATTAGCCACACGGGTTGCATAAATTCCTCCAAAGAAATTTCCCTTTCTACTATTATTCTGCAACCTTCGTGCAACTATTGCCCCCAAGTTATAACCTTTATAACCCAACACAGCACTCTTGAGGACACACAAATCAGGGACACACATGTGACATGCTTCATCCTTACCGTTAATACATCTACCAATGAAGAGAGCAAAATAATGTATAGCAGGAAAATGAATGCTCCCTATGGTAGCTTGTGCTATGTCCCTAGATTCTCCCACAGTAATACTAGCAAGAAAATCTCTAAATTCAGATTTGTGAGGATCATTAATATTACCCCACTACGGGAGTTTGCAAGCAGTTGTAAAATCCTCTGAGTCCATGGTATAAGATGTATCATAAATATCAAATATGACACTAGGAGAATTACGCGTACAATTATATTTAAACCTCCGCACAAAGGAATCAATCAATTGATAGTACTGAGGACACTTATCTTGTAAGAAGTCCTCCGGCTCAGCATTACGCACATACGCGTCAAATTCCTCCTTAAAGCCCGCTTTGACCATAAAATCATCGGATGGCCACTCACAAGCTCCTACATCCGCGTTCCTCGGCAATTCAACATCTTGCTCACGTATAGCAATCCTGGGCCCTTTCTTCACCGAGGAACCACCTTGGTACATTCTCCTAAGCATAATTCTTTTTCTGAAAATTTCTGAAATTTTAGTAACTTCAAAATAAAGGTGCATAAAACTAAATAAGATTGATAGCAACTACTTCTACAAGTGCCTAGAGCCTATATCATGCAATAGAATTACTTGGAACCTCATATATTTAACATGCAAGCTCAAGAACAGGGTCAGCAAGGCAGCAAGGATTTGCAATGAATAAAGCACTAGAACAAAAACTAATTGGACCAATGGAGGAGTCACATACCAAGCAACAATCTCCCAAAGCAGTTTTGTGAATGGAGCTTTGAGCAAGGAGATCGAAAATCACAGCAAAATGAGCTAGAACTTGTGCTTGAGCTGGATGGGGTTTTTTTTTGGGTAGAAGATGGAGTGTGTGGGTGCTGGCATAAGTGGAGGGGAGCCACCAGGGGCCCACGAGAAAGGGGGCGCGCCCTCCACTCTCGTGGCCTGGTGCTTGCCCCTCCTGCAGTGATTTCAGTGCCTAAAATCCTCAAATATTCTAGAAAAAATCATACTAAATTTGCAGGGCATTTGGAGCACTTTTATTTTCAGACTATTTTTAATGCACGGATAATTCAGAAAACAGACGGATAATACTATTTTTGCTTTATTTAATTTAAAAAACAGAAAGTAAAAGGAGGGTACAGAAGGTTGTGCCTTCTAGTTTCATCCATCTCATGATCATCAAAATGAACTCACTAACAAGGTTGATCAAGTCTTGTTAACAAACTCATTCCGAATAGCACGGAACCTGAGAAATTTCGAATAACACTAAGTTACCTCAATGGGGATATGAAAATCCCCAACAATAAGAATATCATACTTCTTCTTGACAGTAGGGAGAGGAAATTCAAAACCTCCAAAAATAATAGTTGGAACTTTTTCAATAGAATTGATGCTATGAACTTGAGATTGTTTCCTCGGAAAGTGTACCATATGCTCATTACCATTAACATGAAAAGTGACATTGCCTTTCTTGCAATCAATAACAGCCCCTACAGTGTTCCAAAAAGGTCTACCAAGGATAATAGACATACTATCGTCCTCGGGAATATCAATAATAACAAAGTCCGTTAAAATGGTGACATTTGCAACCACAACAGGCACATCCTCACAAATACCGACAGGTATAGCAGTTGATTTATCAGCCATTTGCAAAGATATTTCAGTAGGTGTCAACTTATTCAATTCAAGTCTACGATATAAAGAAAGAGGCATAACACTAACACCGGCTCCAAGATCACATAAAGCAGTTCTAACGTAATTTCTTTTAATGGAGCATGGTATAGTCGGTACCCCTGGATCTCCAAGTTTCTTTGGTATTCCACCCTTAAAAGTGTAATTAGCAAGCATGGTGGAAATTTCAGCTTCCGGTATATTTCTTTTATTTGTAATGATATCCTTCATATACTTAGCATATGGATTTACTTTCAGCATATCAGTTAAGCGCATACGTAAGAAAATAGGTCTAATCATTTCAGCAAAGCTCTCAAAATCCTCATCATCCTTTGACTTGGATGGTTTAGGAGGAAAGGGCATGGGTTTCTGAACCCATGGTTCTCTTTCTTTACCGTGCTTCCTAGCAACAAAATCTTTCTTATCATAACGTTGATTCTTTGATTGTGGGTTATCAAGATCAACAACAGGTTCAATCTCTACATCATTGTTTTTGCTAGGTTGAGCATCAACATGAACATTATCATTAACATTATCACTAGGTTCATGTTCATCACCTGATTGTGTTTCAGCATCAGAGATAGAAATGTGATTGGGATTCTCAGGTGTGTCTACAACAGGATCACTAGAACCATGCAAAGTCCTATAATTTTTCTTTTTCTTCTTTTTGGAAGAACTAGGTGCCTCTAAATTATTTCTCTGAGAATCTTGTTCGATTCTGTTAGGGTGGCTTTCAGGATACAAAGGTTCCTGAGTCATTCTACCAGTTCTAGTAGCCACTCTAACAGCAAAGTCATTTTTATGATTTAATTCATCAAGCAAATCATTTTGAGCTTTAAGAACTTGCTCAGCTTGAGTAGCAACCATGGAAGCATATTTGCTAACGAGGTGAAGCTCATCTTTAACTCTAGCAAGATTATCACTTACACGTCCTATCTCGAAAGCATTATTCTTTAACTCTCTACCAACATAATAATTAAAACTTTCTTGTCTAGCCATAAAGTCATCAAATTCATCTAAGCATGGGCTATGAAATTTAGTAGAGGGGATTTCAAATTTATCATATCTATAGAGAGAATTTACCTTTACTACCTGTGTCGGGTTATCAAGACAATGTGGTTCTTCAACATGCGGTATATTAAGACCATGCATTTCTTCAATAGGTGGTAAATTCTTAACATGTTCAGCTTTAATACCTTTTTCTTTCATTGATTTCTTTGCCTCTTGCATATCTTCAGGACTGAGAAATAAAACACCTCTCTTCTTCGGAGTAGGTTTAGGAATAGGATCAATTGGTTCAGGAATTGCTTCAGGAATTGGCTCAGGAAGAGTCCAATTATTTTCATTAGTCAACATATTATTCAATAATATTTCACCTTCGTCGACTATTCTTTCCCTGAAAACACAACCAACACAACTATCCAAGTAGTCCTTGGAAGCATCGATTAGTCCATTATAAAAGATATCGAGTATTCCATTTTTCTTGAGAGTATGATCAGACAAAGCATTAAGTAACCGGAGAAGCCTCCCCCAAGCTTGTGGGAGACTCTCTTCTTTGATTTGCACAAAATTACATATTTCCCGCAAGGCAGCTTGTTTCTTATGAGCTGGGAAATATTTAGCAGAGAAGTAATAAATCATATCCTGGGGACTACGCACACAACCAGGAGCAAGAGAATTATACCAAGTTTTAGCATCACCCTTTAATGAGAACGGAAATATCTTAAGGATATAAAAATAGCGAGACTTCTCATCATTAGTAAACCGGGTAGCTATATCATTCAACTTGGTAAGATGTGCCACAACAGTTTCAGATTCAAGGCCATAAAAAGGATCAGATTCAACTAAAGTAATAATGTCAGGACCCCGATCCTAAGTCACACCGATCTAGCATGTAACACATCATATCACTTTGCGGCCTCATGCACGGTATTCCCACGGGTGCCACCTTTCCTGGCCCGGGACCGTTTGCGCCTTTTGGCTCACATATATGATAGTGCCGCTAGCATCCATATGACAAAGAACCCGGGCTGACATGGCTAGTCGTGAACCCAAAGTGGCACTAACTTACAGGGACAGGCATACATGACCCAACAACGAACATGTCGGTCATCAGCGAGTGAATCCAGGCTGTAGCACTGGGCTAGCAGGACTCCGGTGAACCGGGCTGTAGCGGGCTAACAAGACTCCGGAATTCATCGCGTGACATTTCCCCGAGGGGACAGACACAAGAACGAAGAAGGACACATGCCGGCCAGCCTAAGTGTTCCGGAGCAGTAGCAAGCTACCAAGGCTCAGTGGAAACACTAGGAGACATTTCCCGGTAAGAGAGGCTACTAAGGATAAACAACTAGATAGTCAGATCCCACACATACCAAGCATTTCAATAACATACACACAATATGCTCGATATGCGCAAATACAACATGGCATCACAACATGACTCTACAACTCAAGCATTTATTCAATAGGCTCCGAGGAGCGAGATATTACAATCATGGGTCTCATGACCCAACAATCAGAGCATACAAGTCAAAGCACAAGCGGAAGCTTAACATGTCTCAGTACAGACATCTGCAAAAGAAAAAGGCTGAGAAGCCTGACTATCTACCAGATCCTGCCGAGGGCACAAGGTCGCAGCTGAGGTAACAAGCTAAACGTCGAAGTCCACGCGGTACTACTAGCGAGACTGAAGTCTCTCTGCAAAAACATAAATTAAGCAACGTGAGTACAAATGTACCCAGCAAGACTTACATCAGATCTAACTACATATGCATCATTATCAACAAGGGGATGGTGGGGTTTAACTGCAGCAAGCTAGCTTTGACTCGGTGGCTATCCTAAACTACGACTGCAAGTAACTCTTTTGAGGTGGCGCACATGAGTCCACATATTCACCATATCAATACACCACTATGGATCCGCTCCCGTCTCCCTACGAGAACGCCATCCATAGCACTCACGCTTATCTTTCGTATTTTAGAGTATCCACTTTCACTTGTCTATGAACTGTACAGGCAACCCAGAAGTCCTTTACCGCGGACACGGCTATTCGAATAGATCATATTAACCCTGCATGGGTGTACTTCTTCACACATGCTCTCACCACTTACCGCCGTTTACACGACATGTACTCGGCAACCTTCAAGCGGAAGCCCAGCGAGGGTGTCGGCCACGACCTGACTAACCACACAAGTCTCTCGTCCAGGTTTATCACCTATTCGGGTTCCATCCGCAAGGAGATCCGGCCAAGGTGTCGCTCACGGCCCCAAACGATGTGAGCAGGGTTCCCAAGCCCACCTCGATGGGTGGATCTACGCTTGGTACACCGTGCCACTGTGCCTAGTCTGTCCCAAGCCCACCTGTACCGGGTGCCACTTGGTAGACTACTAACACTACCTACAAACACCAGAAACTAGTTGCAACTCCTGGACAGAGATCAAGTTGATTAATAAGCCGAGAGGGGCCGAGTTACCGGAACCCAATGTGTGGTAGTAACTGTTCATGGATCACAAACACAGAACTCAGTTCCTAAGGACGGCTGCAATGAGACAACCCACCATGTACTCCTACATGGCCTCTCACCGCTACCTTTACCAAATCGTGTTCACACACTTAGCTCTTAACAGTAGGACATGTTCACCACATTCCAATTCATCCCCGATGAATCAGACCTGACTCAACTCTAAGCAGTAGCAGGCATGACAATAAGCATGAATGAGTAGGCACAACAGGGCTCAAACAACTCCTACTCATGCTAGTGGGTTTCATCTATTTACTGTGGCAATGACAGGTCATGCAGAGGAAAAGGGGTTCAACTACCGCGGCATGTAACAGATGAATCGGTGTTGTCCTAATGCAGTAAAATAGAGCAGGAGCGAGAGAGTGGGATTTTATCGGAATGAACAAGGGGGTTTTGCTTGCCTGGCACTTCTGAAGATAATATAGCTCTTCATCGGTGTCATCGAACTCATCGTCGAAACCACGCCTAGCGGGAGGGGACAAACACCGGCAAACAAGGAAGAACACAATCAATGCAATGCAACAGTATGATGCATGAATGTGACATGGCAATATGCTGTTGATTTGTGCTGATGCAACTAAAACCACATTAAATGAAGTTGGTTTGAATCCAAGATTCAAATTCAAACTCCATATGTGGATATTTTTAAATGCCTTTAATCTGATTTGTGCTAAACAGCAACTATAAGTTGTTCTAACATGCATGAAAATGGTACAGATGGATAGATTGGATTTTTCTGATCATTTTTCATATATAATTTATTTCATTTGGAGTTACGGTTGAATTTCTATGAATTTTAGAAGTTTATACAATTTTCTGGAATTTCTTGAATTAAATTAAATCCAGAAAAACCTATTACTGCGTCAGCATTGCGTCATGCTGACCTCAGCAGGTCAACAGACCCGATCCAGGTCAAACCTGACGCGTGGGTCCTGCATGTCAGTGACTAACTAAACTAACCTAGTTTAATTAGCACTAACCTAGGTTAAGCTAATTTAGTTTAAACCTAAACTAGATTAGTTAGCCGGGCGGGGCCCGCATGTCATGGACCCAGGGGAGGTCAACCCCCTGGTCAACTGAGGCTAACTCGCCAGCGGCTCGACGCCGGCGATGATAGGTGCGGCGGAGGGGCTCGGGTTCGCGCTACAGGGCACCGTTTTGCTCGCGGTTTGCGGCTACAGCGAGCTAGGAGACTCGCGCATCTAGTGGTGGTGGCGGCAGTAGCTGGGATGGCCAGAGTTGACGGCGGCGAGCATTTCCGCGGCGGCCGGAGCTCGGGCACGCTCGGATACGGTGTTTTGGTGCACGGGAGGACGAGCTACGGGTTGCCAAGGAGTCCTGCGGACTCGCTGAGCACGGGGGTGGGCTCTAATGCGTTGTGCATGCGCTCTAGCTACGGCGGCGCCATGGCCGGCGGCGGTGAGCTCTTGGGCTCGATCAGAAAACGGGGCTAGGCAACGGGAACGGAGGGGGGAAGCGAGGGGGAAGCAACAGGAGCTCACAGGGAGGCCGAAGAGCAGCTCCGTGGGCTCGGGGAGGCGCTCGGGGCGGCGAATCGACGGGCGGCGATCGTCGGGGCAGAGGACGATGATGAGCTCGATGGCAACGTTTCAGGCATCCCGCGAGCGCGTGCTTCGTCTTGGTGATCCACGGCGTCGAGGCGAGCCCGTTGGACAAAACAGAGGGGCGAGGGGAGCTCGGTGGCCGTGGTGGCAGCAAACGGCGGCGTCGGGTGCGCTCGGGCGCGAGAGGGAGAGAAAGCAAAGGAGGGGAACGAGGGAGAGGGAGAGCGCGAGGGGGTCCAGGGGGTCGAGGAGGAGTGCATGGCGACGTCCAGAGTGTCCGGGCGTCGAGGGGAAGAGGCAGGCAGGGTGGTGGCGTGGCGAGATCGGCGGCGTCGCGGTGTCCCTCCTCTGTGCCTGCCTGGTGAGGAAGAAGCAGCTGGCTGGCATGGGCCAGCACAGTGCTGGGCCTGCCAGGTGGGCCGGCCAGGTAAGTGGCCCAGGTAGGTGTCTTCTCTCTCTCTCTTTCTTTTATTTTCTGTTTTCTATTTTCTATCTTTGTTTCTGGATTTAGTAAAAAATACTAAACCTTATCTAAAACTCCTGAAATAAATTGTGGGAAATGTTGAAATGTTTTTCAACAGCCCTCAACCATTATCAGAATTATTTGGGCAAATAAAATATTTATAACATTTAAATGCCCAAATTCAAATACTTTATGATTTAATTCAAAAATCCAAAGTGGCCTAGAAAAATGTGCACCACTTTTGGCAGGGGTTCTAGACCAATTCAAAAATGATGAACTTTTCCAAAGGCATTTTGGGTTCATTGAAAATGATTTTTTTATTTGAACCTAGTTGATTTGATCAGGTGCTAGGGTTTGAGCAATCCCCATTTCAGGTTTAAAAGAAATTTAAACATGATGCAACACAAGACTAACTAACCCAGAGCAGATCAGAACTAGGGATGTGACAAATAATCTCAGGATCAATAGAGAATTCATAATCCTTATCAGTAACACAGATAGGTGAAGTAGAAAAACCAGGGTCAGGTTTCATTCTAGCATTAAGAGACTGCTACTTCCATTTAGCTAATAATTTCTTAAGATCATATCTATCATTGCAAGCAAAGATTTCCCTAGCAGCTTCTTCATTCATAACATACCCTTAGGAACAACAGGCAATACATAATCATTGGGAGAACCTTCATCATCACTATCATCAATAATAGCATCTTCAATATTTTCATTCCCCCTAACTCTAGCAAGTTGTTCATCAAGAAATTCACCTAATGGCAAAGTTGTATCACGCACAGAAGTAGTTTCATCATGCATAGCAGAAGTGGCATCATGAATAACATGCAACATATCAGAATTCATAGCAGTAGCAGGTTTAGGTGTCGCAAGCCTACTAATACCGGAAGGAGAATCTAGTGAAGAGCTAGATGGCAGTTCCTTACCTCCCCTTGTGGTTGAGGGCAAAATCTTGGTTTTAGCGTCTTTCAAGTTCTTCATAGTGATCAACAGATATAAATCCCAAGTGACTCAGAGAATAGAGCTATGCTCCCCGGCAACGCGCCAGAAATTAGTCTTGATAACCCACAAGTGTAGGGGATCGCAACAACTTTCGAGGGTGAAGTACAACCCAAATTTACTCATTCGACATAAGGGGAGCCAAAGAATATTCTTGAGTATTAGCAGTTGAGTTTTCAATTCAACCACACCTGGATAACTTACTATCTGCAGCAAGGTATTTAGTAGCAAAGTAGTATGATAATAATGGTAATAGTAGCAAAAGTAAAGATAAATGTTTTTGGGTTTTTGTAGCAGTTGTAACAGTAGCAACGGAAAAGTAAATAAGCGGAGAACAATATATGAAATGCTCGTAGGCAATGGATTAGTGATGGATAATTATGTCGGATGCGATTCGTCATGTAATAGCTATAACATAGGGTGATACAGAACTAGCTCCAATTCATCAATGTAATGTAGGCATGTATTCCATAAATAGTCATACGTGCTTATGGAAAAGAAGTTGCATGACATCTTTTGTCCTACCCTCCCATGGCAGCGGGGTCCTAGTGGAAACTAAGGGATATTAAGGCCTCCTTTTAATAGAGAACCGGACCAAAGCATGAACACATAGTGAATACATGAACTCCTCAAACTACGGTCATCATCGAGAAGTATCCCGATTATTGTCACTTCTGGGTTGTCGGATCATAACACATAATAGGTGACTATAGACTTGCAAGATAGGATCAAGAACACACATATATTCATGAAAACATAATAGGTTCAGATCTGAAATCATGGCACTCGGGCCCTAGTGACAAGCATTAAGCATAGCAAAGTCATAGCAACATCAATCTCAGAACATAGTGGATACTAGGGATCAAACCCTAACCAAACTAACTTGATTACATGGTAAATCTCATCCAACCCATCACTGTCCAGCAAGCCTACGATGGAATTACTCACGCACGGTGGTGAGCATCATGAAATTGGTGATGGAGGATGGTTGATGATGACGACAGTGATGAATCCCCCTCTCCGGAGCCCCGAACGGTCTCCAGATCAGCCCTCCCGAGAGAGATTAGGGCTTGGCGGCGGCTCCGTGTCGTAAAACGCGATGAAACTTCTCCCTGATTGTTTTCTCCGCGAGACGGAATATATGGAGTTGGAGTTGAGGTCGGTGGAGGTCCAGGGGGCCACGAGATAGGGGGGCACGCCCTATAGGGGGAGGGCGCACCCCCTGTCTCGTGGACAGCCCTGGGCCCCCTTGTGAATTTCTTTCGCCAAGAAATTCTTATTAATTCGAAAAAGTGCCTCCGTGGATTTTCAGGACATTCCGAGAACTTTTCTTTTCTACACATAAAACAACATCATGGCAGTTCTGCTGAAAACAGCGTCAGTCCGGGTTAGTTTCATTCAAATCATGCAAGTTAGAATCCAAAACAAGGGAAAAAGTGTTTGGAAAAGTAGATATGTTGGAGGCGTATCAGTCGGTGACTAAATATACTTGCCTTACCATATAAGTCATACACATATGGCAGTTTACCCCTATGGGCCTTAAGTCTCCCTTGGGCCTTGGGCCCTTGCTTCGTGAACCAACATCTTCAATATCCTCATGGGCTTCATATGATGAACCGCCATAGGTATAACCCGGCCCCTCCTAGGCGTGTCATACCTAATAGTCATATCCCTAGGCCCCAGATTAATTTGAACTTGTTCATGTCATTCTTCAATACTTAGAAAAAAAATCCCTCCTTCTTCATTTGTGTGAGATCTCATAACCTGCCATGACGTCATCTCCTGCGATTGTGGTAACCCTCCATGATGTCATCTGCCATTTAATTTTAAACAATACCCAATATATCTTAACAGATCCTTATCTTTAATCACCATCCCAAAAATCGAGGAGCCCGAGTGGCTGGATAATCATTCTTTGGCCTCCTTGTTTTTCGTGCCCACCTGCTACCTTCTCCTTATAAATAGGGCCAAACAGCCCTCCTTTCATTTCCCCCTTACCCTCTCGTCTTCTTCTTCCTCTCGTGACTCCTCTGCCGCCTCGAGCTTCACAGCCACCGTCCTCCGACCGCTACACCAACTTAGGCCGCTGCATCAACCTAACTGGTCCAGAAAACACCGACGCTCCATCGCAGTCCATCTGCATCTGTAAGTGGTCATCTCCCTATGCGTTAGATCTGCATTAGGGTTAGCCCTATTCTTCGGTGTTCTTCACTGTTCTTTGCTTTCTTCTTCAACCTTGGTAGCTTCTGATCTGAATATAGTATAGAACTCGTGTGGTAGCAGTTTATCCTTTGTTTTTAATATTAGAATGCTTTTTTTTCTCCATAGAAGATCTCATCAGAGCACACGAACTCCTCTGTCGCCGCTTTAGGTTTAGAATTTACCGTATTTTCTGAACTGCCACTGATCCAAAATTATAGCTTTAGTCTGTGAAATCTGTTTGTCCATTACTTAGCAAAATTTTCCTTCTTGATAGATCTTAACTATTAGTATTTTCATGGCGGCTTACATCACCAGTCATCCTTCTTGATAGATCTTAACTATCAGTATTGCGATGGCATCTTACATCACTAGTCATAGCTAGTCATATGTCATTAGGCCACTTTTAAGCCACCATTCTGAATATTTACTGTAGTGTTTTACCTCCGGCTTAATGAATCAACTTAAACCGGCAAAATTATTCTTTCTTTTAGGCTTCTTTCTTCACAATGCCGCCAAAGACAGCCACTTCATGTAATTGAGTTCCCTCCATTGTCACTGATGACACACTCAAAGACTTTGTGAAAATCGGCTATTTACCAAAAAAAGCTATCAGGCATTATCGCGCCCCCAATCCAGAAGAAGAAAGACCTCAGCCAAAGGATGATGAGGTCATTGTTTTTATTGACCACATGAATCGGGGCTTCTCACCGGCCGGTTCTAAATTTTTTCGAGATATTCTGCACTTCTTTGAGCTTCATCCTCAAGACATCGGACCCAATTCCGTGTCAAACATCTGCAACTTTCAAGTTTTGTACGAAGTATACCTTCAAGAGGAGCCCGGTGTTGAACTATTTAGGGAATATTTTTATCTGAACCGCCAAAACGAGTTTATGAACGGACCCAGCTTGGAACTTAGCGGAATCTCAATTCAACGAAGAAGAGATGCTATCTTCCCCTATGCTTGCTTGCCGAGTCACCCCAAAGATTGGAACCAGACATGGTTTTATTACAAAGATACCTCTCCGGCTGACGAGAACCCACTGCCAGGCTATCATGCCCAGCGTCTTGACTCAAAACATCATCTTCCTGAGAAGCTTACCACTGCTGAACGTAAAAATCTTGCCCCCACCATTGCAAAGGTCAAGGCTCTGCTGGGAAACGATTTAACTGACATTGACTTGGTTCGATGCTGGGTTGCTTGGCGGATCATACCCTTGAGTCGTCGATCCGTCTTAATGTGTACTTACACGGGTGGTAAGAAGGATCCACTAGGCCACAACTCCGTGCGTTTAACTGATGAGCCAATCAATAAAATAACTAAGAGCCTTCTGAATGAAGATCCGGAAGACTGTAGCAAAGTGGGTCTGAACCCTTTCTGCAAACTTAACCCGCCACTAGAGGTCAGTCTTTAAATTACTTACTTTACCTTCATCACTCCAATATTCTATTAACTCAACTGTGATGACTTTCACAGGTTGACTCTGATTTTTGGAAAAAGAAATATGACCATGAAGCTGCCAAAAAGGCCAGGGCTGCCAAGAAAGCCGCCAAGAAAACCGCCAAGAAGAATAAGAAGAAATCAAGTACTTCTGAGTTGTTTGAACTGAACGACAGCTCTGAGTCGGAGGTAGCTCTTGATTCCCTTGGCTCCTTTTTCAAATATCTTATTGACATTGATTATCATCAGGATGATACGGGGGCTAGTCAAGCAATCGAGGAACAGGTAACTATCATTTCCTCTGACTCTGAGCCTTTGCCAAGACAAAAAACTCGAAGAGTAACCTAGAAAGTAAGCTTTTCACACCCCTTAGCTCATCTGGATCCTTGCTTTCTTTTGAAGCAACAACAACACGAGAGCCAGCGATAGACTCGGGCCAGAGGAGGTGAAGAATTATCTTCCGGCTTACCGAAGACTCCTAGGAAACATCGAAATGAGGTCATCCCAAATTTAAACTCTTTTTATTATTTGGCGGGTCTCATTCGCCAGCCACTTGATTCTTCCGATTCAAATTATCAGGAGACTTCTCGCTCCTCTTCCGGCGACTCATCACAGTCCCAGCTGCCGGCTTTCAAAACTGCTCCTGGGTAATAACAATTACTTATTATTTGCTCCTTATGCTCCTTATGTTTCTACTGACTTCTCATAACTCATGCAGTGGAAAAGCAAAATCCAGCAAGAAGGCAAAGGTGACTAAGCTGGCTGAAGACCCCAAAGTTCTCGAACCGGAGCAACAGATTCCAGCGTCTGACACCTCCGTCCCACAACCAGAAGATCATGTTCATGATGTTCCACCAGCAATTCTTGACCCTTCCATTGACCAAGCAAACAATGATCCTTTGAATACTGAATCATCAAGCCCAATTAAACCGGCTGAAACACATGCCGATGATGTGATGATTACCAACACTGGCTTTAGAGAGCCAGGAAGACCTAATGTCTTGGCCAAGCACTCCGCCAAAGAAGAACATATTGAAAGGCGAAAAGTGATATTTGACGTTGCCAACTACTCTCAATTGAGCATTGGTGAAGTATACTATGGTTATCTCAATCAAGTGCACACCAGCCGCGATCTTGAAGTTCGCATGGTGAAGCAGATGCATCAAAAATTTGAGGTATGAACTCCTTCTTTAATGAGTTATGCATATCCTGTCAGCCCCCAAGTCTATTGTATATGATAGAATTGAATATGATGTAGACTTGATAGAATCTTTCAAAATCTGGCTTACACCATCTGAGTTAAAGTAGATATTTAATTATTAACACTGCATCCATAGCCCCCAAGGGCTGGTTTAATCAGCATGAATGAACCAGTCCTGTTCATCGTTGTTTATGAATCAAATCTTATTTGTGTAGCCCCCATGAGCTGGCTGTGTTTGTTCACAGCACAACCGGGTCATCATAAGATAATAGTAAAATGCTAGCAATATGCATTAGCCCCCAAGTGCTAAGTACTCTTGCTTGCAAAGTGCTTGGCACTTAGTCACATAAGCCATTGTATGAATATTTTTCAGCAGGCATTAGCCCCCAAGTGCCAAGTGTTGTTGCTGGCAAAGTGCTTGGGACTTCCTTTCTGTAACCCAAATATGAACATGATTTTGAACCGGTGTATGTACAGGACACCACTGCTCAACTTCAATCTCAATTGACTGACGTGAAAGCCCGGCTGGAGCACCAAGAATCTGAGACCTGGAAGGCAGACTCAAAATTCCAGTTTAGCTTGGCTGAAACTGAAAAACTGAAGACCAATTTTGAGGCTAAAAGAAACATCTGGGCTGAAGAGAAAACTGCCTTGATATAGCAGGCTGAAAAAGCGGAGGTGACTCTTCAGGAGGTGACCACTGAACTTACCGGCTTAAAACACTGTGTAACCCAGATGGTTTCTGCTATCTTTGGTGAGTCGCCTTGCTAGCATCAAATTTGAATCTCTTCTTTGATGGTATAAACTGCCTCTAACCCCTCCATAATAATGATGCAGGTCCCAGGAGCGACAATCCGAGTCAAGAGATGCTTGTGAAGCTCAAGGTTGTTTATACACTTGTTGAACAGCTATATACTGGAACTCGGCGTGCACTGGACACAATTTCTCCGACTAATCAAGCACCTACCCTCTTGAGTGATGTCTTGAAAAAGCTTTCTGTTCTTCCTGAGAGGATTAATGAGATGAAGCGATCATCTTCCAGAGCCGGTGTTGTGATAGCTTTAAGCCGGGCCAAGGCATGGCTAGCAGAGCTAGACCCGGCCGATTTGGCTACTGGGTATCCAAGCTTAAAGGAAGATGGCACTCCCTTTGAGAAGAAAGACTTCGCCACCTGCGTGAAGGAGATACGTCCCCTGGCCAGCCTGATTGCGAATGAAATGGATCTTTCAAGATACCAACAGGCTTATGACATGGAGAATCAGAAGCTGCCCACGCCGGCTTATAAAGTGATGGATCTAATTCCCCCAATCCATAAGCACACCTTTGCTCCTGAAGTTGACCCGTCTGAGCTTATAGATGGTGAGGCTGAATCCCAAGCCTTGTGTGGCATTGATTAGTCATCACCAAACTTCCAGGCAGCAGAGGAAGACGAAAAACCAGAGAAGGATGACCCATAAGCTTCAAGCCATCAAGGCCAAGAAGATTGATCCGCTGCGTGGTTCATATATTTATCTTCTGAAAATACTTAAGCATTTTGGCTCATTGAGTCATGTAATAGGCTAGTAAAGACTTTGCTCTGTCGTGTCATCGTGCACGTTTTGTGTTTTGCCCAACACTGTTTGATCCGCCACTGGAAAGCTATCATCTTATACTTATGATCATATTGAGTTATGCATATGAGATTTAGTACTATCCTACATAGAAGCAGATCACAAGAGACCTAGCAGTTTACCGCATGGCGGATCATAATATCCCATATAAAACCGCTGATAATTAAAACAGTTTTTAGGCAGGGCCGGTTTAATCATGATTAGATATAATCATAACAAAAAATATCACACCTGTGATATTGAATCGTACTGTCGGCTTATGATCCCTGTGCAGTAAGGGTTACAACCCAAAGAGTGAGAGCAGAACGCCTTGTTCAATTGATTTATACCACCGGCTAATCACGCCATATGCAGCAAGGGGTAATATCCCAAAGCTTAGAGCACAGCGCTCTAAGCACATAAAATCATTATACACTGGAGACTTAACGTCCAAAGCCATCCCACGAGGGTAGTAACGCTATGTTCTCCTTGGTGAATACACCTATGTTTGAACCAGAAGCCCCCACGTGCTTTGTAATCATGGCGTATGAGCTGGACCAAAACGGTTATTTCACAGCTATGCTCAATGAGTCGGAAGCCCCCAAGTGGTTTGTGGCATTGAGCCTATCAATAGGGATATTGACAACTATGATTCAAATACGAGCAGGAAGCCCCCAAGTGACCATAAATTTTGGCATTGCATGGATCAAAAGGGATATTCAAAGCTATGCTTGAAATATGAGCAGGAAGCCCCTAATAACCCACAAGTATAGGGGATCACAACAGTTTTCGAGGGTAGAGTATTCAACCCAAATTTATTGATTCGACACAAGGGGAGCCAAAGAATATTCTCAAGTATTAGCAGTTGAGTTGTCAATTCAACCACACCTGGATAACTTAGTATCTGCAGCAAAGTATTTAGTAGCAAATTAGTATGGGAGTAACAGTAACAGTAGCAAAGGTAACAGTAGCAGTTTTGTAGTAAGTGTAACAGTAGCAACGGTAAAGTAAATAAGCAAAGCACAATACGTGAAAACCTCATAGGCATTGGATCAGTGATGGATAATTATGTCGGACGTGATTCCTCATGTAATAGTTATAACATATGGTGACACAAAACTAGCTCCAATTCATCAATGTAATGTAGGCATGTATTCCGAATATAGTCATACGTGCTTATGGAAAAGAACTTGCATGACATCCTTTGTCCTACCCTCCTATGGCAGCGGGGTCCTAATGGAAACTAAGGGATATTAAGGCCTCCTTTTAATAGAGTACCGGACCAAAGCATTAACACATAGTGAATACATGAACTCCTCAAACTATGGTCATCATCGAGAAGTATCCTGATTATTGTCACTTTGAAATCATGGTACTCGGGCCCTAGTGACAAGCATTACGCATAGCAAAGTCATAGCAACATCAATCTCAGAACATAGTGGATACTAGGGATCAAACCCTAACAAAACTAACTTGATTACATGGTAAATCTCATCCAACCCATCACCGTCCAGCAAGCCTACGATGGAATTACTCACGCATGGCGGTGAGCATCATAAAATTGGTGATGGAGGATGGTTGATGATGACGACAACGATGAATCCCTTCTCCGGGGCCCCGAACGGACTCTAGATCAGCCCTCCCGAGAGAGATTAGGGCTTGGCGGCGACTCCGTATCGTAAAACGCGATGAATCTTTCTCTTTGATTTTTTCTCCGTGAAAGCAAAAAAATGGAGTTGGAGTTGAGGTCGGTGGACGTCCAGGGGGCCCACGAGGCAGGGGACACGCCCTAGGGGAGGGGGCGCGCCCCCCACCCTCGTGGACAGGGTGTGGGGCCCCTGACGCTGATTCTTTCGCCAGTATTTTTTATTAATTCTGAAAAGTTGCTCCGTGGATTTTCAGGTCATTCCGAGAACTTCTATTTCTGCCCAAAAACAACACCATGGCTGTTCTGCTGAAAACAACGTCAGTCCGGGTTAGTTCCACTCAAATCATGCAAGTTAGAGTCCAAAACAAGGGCAAAAGTGTTTGGAAAATTAGATACGACGGAGACGTATCAACTCCCCCAAGCTTAAACCTTTGCTTATCCTCAAGCAATTCAGTTGACAAACTGAAAGTGATAAAGAAAAACTTTTACAAACTCTGTTTGCTCTTGTTGTTGTAAATATGTAAAGCCAACATCCAAGTTTTCAGCAAAGATTATGACTAACCATATTCACAATAACACTTAGGTCTCATGTTTACTCATATCAATGGCATAATCAACTAGCGAGCAACAATAATAAAACTCGGATGACAACACTTTCTCAAAACAATCATAATATGATATAACAAGTTGGTATCTCGCTAGCCCTTTCTGAGACCGCAAAACATAAATTCAGAGCACCTTTAAAGATCAAGGACTGACTAAACATTATAATTCATGGTAAAAGAGATCCAGTCATAGTCATACCCAATATATACTAATAGTAATGCATGCAAATGACAGCGGTGCTCTCCAGCGGGTGCTTTTTAATAAGAGGGTGATAACTCAACATAAAAGTAAATAGATAGGCCTTTCGCAGAGGAAGCAGGGATTTGTAGAGGTGCTAGAGCTCGATTTTGAAATAAAGATGAATAGTATTTTGAGCGGTATACTTTCACTGTCAACATAATAACTATGAGATCTCGATATCTTCCATGCTACACACATTATAGGCAGTTCCCAAACAGAATGGTAAAGTTTATACTCCCCCACCACCAACAATCATCAATCCATGGCTTGCCTGAAACAACGGGTGGCCCCAACTAACAACAATCCTGGGGGAGTTTTGTTTGCAATTATTTTGATTTGATTTGAGCATGGGACTGGGCATCCCTGTGACCAGCCATTTTCTCGTGAATGAGGAGCGGAGTCCACTCCTCTTGAGAATACCCCGCCTAACATGGAACATATAGACATCCCTAGTTGATACATGAGTTGCTCAAGCATACAAAACAGAATTTCATTTGAAGGTTTGGAGTTTGGCACATACAAATTTAGTTGGAACGACAGGTAAATACCGCATATAGGAAGGTATAGTGGACCCATATGGAATAACTTTGGGGTTTATGGAGTCTGGATGCACAATCAGTATTCCCGCTTAGTACAGGTGAAGGCTAGCAAGAGACTGGGAAGCGACCAACTGAGAGAGCGACAACAGTCATGACCATGCATTAAAATTAATCAACATCGAGTGCAAGCATGAGTAGGATATAATCCACCATGAACATAAATATCGTGAAGGCTATGTTGATTTTGTTTCAACTACATGCGTGAACATGTGCCAAGTCAAGTCACTCAAATCATTCAAAGGAGGATACCACCCTATCATACCACATCACAACCATTTTAATAGCATGTTGGCACGCAAGGTAAACCATTATAAGCTCCTAGCTAATTAAGCATGGCATAAGCAGCTATAATCTCTAATTGTCATTGCAAACATGTTTATTCATAATATGCTGAATAAAGAATGATGAACTAATCATATTTACAAGAACAAGAGAGGTCGAGTTCATACCAGCTTCTCTCATCTCATCCAGTCCATCATATATCATCATTATCGCCTTTCACTTGCAAGATCGAACGGTGTGGATAATAATAATAGTGCACGTGCATTGGACTAAGCTGGAATATGCAAGCATTCAATTCAAGAGAGAAGACAAGGTAATATGGGCTCTTGGTTAAATCAGCAATCATGCATATGAGAGCCACTAAAAAAATTCATTATAGTCTTCTCCTCTCGACCCCCAAAGGAAAGAAAAGAAATAAAACTATTTACACGGGAAAGATCCCAACAAGCAAAAGAAGAATGGGAAATCTTTTTGGGTTTTCTTTTAATTACTACTACAAGCATGGAAAGTAGGCTAACTATTTTTTTTATTTTTTTTTGTTTTTCTTATGGTTTATCAAAGACACAAGAAGAAAGCTAGAAAAAGAAATTAAACTAGCATGGATAGTATGGTGAAAAAGTATGAGCACCGACGACAAGAATGAGTGTGTGAACATGAATGTAAAGTCGGTGTGAAATACGTACTCCCCCAAGCTTAGGCTTTTGGCCTAACTTGGTCTATGGCCATGGGTAGCCTGGCTGATATCCGAAGTTGTAACTGGGGTCGTACTGAGATGCAGCAGCCATCGCCTCCTGGGCTGCAGCATGGTGGCGAGCTGCCTCCATCCTCCTCTCATACTCAATTGCCTCCTCCCTGGTTATAACATGTCTTCCTTTTGCCTGATAGTCAAAGAGGGCAGGAGCAGGGAGAGTAATATGGACAGCGGGACGTCTGTCAATGATTAGTCGATACTGGAGGAATTGTTCATTCCTCTCAAGAAAATGATGATTAACCATAGCATTATAATCTAAATAAGCAAGAAGCAACTCCCTATCATTTTCATGTGCAGGTATACCAAGATAATTAGCCACACGGGTCGCATAAATCCCTCCAAAAAAGTCTCCAACTAAACTATTATTATGCAACCTTGGTGCAACAATTGCCCCAAGTTGTATTGTTTATCACCTAATACGACACTCTTGAGAACACAAAGATCAGAAACACACATGTGACAAGCTTCATCTTTACCGTTAATGCATCTACCAATGAAGAGAGCAAAATAATGTATAGCAGGAAAAGGAATGCTCCCTATGGTAGCTTGTGCTATTTCTCTAGATTCCCCCACAGTGATACTAGCAAGAAAGTCTTTATATTCAGATTTACGAGGTTCATTAACACTACCCCACTGCGGGAGTTTACAGGCAGTAGTAGAATCTTCAAAGTCCATGGTATGAGATTTATCATAAAGATCAAATAGGACATTGCGAGAATTACATGAAGATGTAAATTTAAACCTTCTCACAAAGGAATCAGTCAAATGATAGTATTGAGGGCACTTATCTTGTATGAAGTCCTCAAGATCAGCATTACGCACATATGCATCAAATTCATCCTTGATGCCGGAGGGAGTCCTAGATTAGGGGGTCCTCGGACAGCCGGACTATATACTTTGGCCGGACTGTTGGACTATGAAGATACAATATTGAAGACTTCGTCCCATGTCCGGGTGGGACTCTTTTTTGCGTGGAAGGCAAGCTTGGCAATCCGGATGTGTAGATCTCCTTCTCTGTAACCGACTCTGTGTAACCCTAGCCCCCTCCGGTCTCTATATAAACCGGAGGGTTTAGTCCATAGGATAAAAACAATCATACCATAGGCTACCTTCTAGGGTTTAGCCTCTACGATCTCGTGGTACATCAACTCTTGTAATACTCATATCATCAAGATCGATCAAGTAGGAAGTAGGGTATTACCTCCATCGAGAGGGCCCGAACCTGGGTAAACATTGTGTCCCTCGCCTCCTGTTACCATTAGCCTTAGACACACAGTTCAGGACCCCCTACCCGAGATCCTCCGGTTTTGACACCGACAATGCCTGCTTTGACCATGAACTCCTCTGACGGCCATTCACAAGGCCGCACATCAGCTTCCCTTGGTGGTTCGTTGTCTTGATCACGCATTGCAAGCCTGGGTCCTTGCTTCCTTGAAGAACCACCTTGGTACATTTTCCTAGACATATTTCTACCTCTGAAAAATTTCTGAAATTTTTAGTAACTCAAAATAATAGTGAATCAAACTCAACAAAATTGATAGCAACTAGTCCCACAAGTGCCTAGAGCCTATATCGTGCATTAGAATTACTTGGGACCTCATAAATTTGACATGCAAGCTCAAGAACAGGGTCACCTAGGCAGCAAAAATTTGCAATGAATAAAGCACTAGAACAAAAACTAATTGGACCATTGGAGGAGTCACATACCAAAGAACAATCCCCCAAAGTAGTTTTGTGAATGGAGCTTTGAGCAAGGAGATCGAAAATGGCAGCAAAGTGAGCTAGAACTCGTGCTTGAGATGGATAGTGATTTTTTTGGGAGGAAGATGAAGTGTGTGGGTGCAGGAATAAGTGGAGGGGGGCCACCATGGGCCCACGAGGCAGGGGGCGCGCCCTGTAGGGGTGGGTGCGCCCTGGACCCTTGTGGCCAGGTGCCAGCTCCCCCTGCTGTGTTCTCAGTGCCAAATATTCTTAAATATTCCAGAAAAAATCATACTAAATTTGCAGGGCATTTGGAGAACTTTTATTTTTGGGGTATTTTTTATTGCATGGATAATTCAGAGAATAGACAGAAAATAATATGTTTTCCTTATTTACTCTAAGTAACAGAAAGTAAAAGGAGGGTACAGAAGGTTGTGCCTTCTAATTTCATCCATCTCATGATCATCAAAAGGAATCCACTAACAAGGTTGATCAAGTCTTGTTAACAAACTCATTCCGAATAACATGGAACCGGAGAAATTTCAAATAATACTAGGTTACCTCAACGGGGATATGCACATCCCCAATAATAAGAATATCATATTTCTTCTTGACAGTAGGAAGGGGAAATTCAAAACCTCCAATAGTAATAGTTGGAATTTTTCCAATAGAATTGATGTTATGAACATGAGGTTGTTTCCTCGGAAAGTTTACCGTATACTCATTACCATTAAGATGAAAAGCGACATTGCCTTTGTTGCAATCAATAACAGCCCCTGCAATATTCAAAAAGGGTCTACCAAGGATAATCGACATACTATCGTCCTTGGGAATATCAAGTATAACAAAGTCCGTTAAGATAGTGACATTTGCAACCACAACAGGTACATCCTGACAAATACCGACAGGTATAGCAGTTGATTTATCAGCCATTTGCAAAGATATTTCAGTAGGTGTCAACTTATTCAATTCAAGTCTACGATATAAAGAGAGAGGCATAACACTAACACCGGCTCCAAGATCACATAAAGCAGTTTTAACATAGTTTCTTTTAATGGAGCATGGTATAGTTGGTACACCTGGATCTCCAAGTTTCTTAGGTATTCCACCTTTAAAAGTGTAATTAGCAAGCATGGTGGAAATTTCAGCTCCCGGTATCTTTCTTTTATTTGTAATGATATCTTTCATGTATTTAGCATAAGGATTTACTTTAAGCATATCAGTCAAGCGCATACGTAAGAAGATAGGACTAATCATTTCAGCAAAGCGCTCAAACTCCTCATCATCGTTTTTCTTGGATAGTTTAGGAGGAAAAGGCATGGGTTTTGAACCCATGGTTCTCTTTCTTTACCGTGCTTCCTAGTAACAAAGTCTCTCTTATCATAATGTTGATTCTTTGATTGTGGGTTATCAAGATCAACAGCAGGTTCAATCTCCACATCATTATTATTGCTAGGTTGAGCATCAACATGAAAATTATCATTAACATTATCACTAGGTTCATGTTCATCACCAGATTGTGTTTCAACATGAAAAATATAAATATCATTGGGATTCTCAGGTGTGTCTATAACAGGTTCACTAGAAGCATGCAAAGTCTTGTCATTTTACTTTTTCTTCCTTTTAGAAGGACTAGGTGCATCTATATTAGTTCTCTGAGAATCTTGCTCAATTCTCTTATGGTGGCCTTCAGGATACAAAGGTTCCTGAGTCATTTCACCAGTTCTAGTAGCCACTCTAACAGCAAAATCATGTTTATTATCTAATTCATCGACCAAATCAATTTGAGCTTTAATTACTTGTTCTGCTTGAGTGGTAACCATAGAAACATATTTACTAATGAGTTTAAGTTCACCTTTAACTCGGGATAATTAGATTTATGCCCCTAGTTGTGTCCCACTCGTCTGTTTTACCCCTAATTCCCAAAAGTCACAGGTTCTGTCCAAGTCACTCTGCTCCTCTTATGCTTTTGCCCTTTGACCGTTTGACCGTCCGTTTGAAAACTTCATAACTAATTCATACTAAATCAGAAAAATGCAAATAAGATACCAAAATGTTCACAAAAACATCACCTATATGTGAGTGTCATTTGCATTCATGAAAAAAGTGTTGGAAAGTGCCCATCCGAGTTTTAGCTCTTATGCTACCACCATGAATAGTAAAATATAAAAAAGTTCAAAAAATTCAAAAAAAATTGGTGGCAAAGAATGATTAATGTTTTTAAGAGCCTACCAAGTTTCATCAGGGAATAACATTCGTGGGTGCCACGGCAAAAAACAATCAGCACTCCAAAATAGATTATTTTTTTGCCACGACTTCCACGAATGTCGTTCCCTAATGAATCTTTGCAAGCACTGTCACGACCGGTTTTTCAATAAAATAATTATTGAGAAAATCGATCTTTAAATCCCAGTATAGGAAAAGTCATGCTCACTGGTAGACAAGTACTTGATGAACAGAGGACCAGTAGCATTAAATGTATTACAGGGTTGAGCTGAGGCTGCTCAACATTTTTTACAAACTCGCCAATATCTTACATAAGGGCGGTTATGACACATGGATGTGGTGGCATGCTACTAGCTCGAGGTAAAAAGTGGTGGATAACTTGACTCCTAACTGGCAGCTCATCGAGCGTCGAGGTGAGGCTCGATGAATTTATTTCTGGGGTTGCAGAAGCGGATAACACAATGACCAAACAGTATCGCACGGGACTGACTGGGACTCCTCTAGGCGTCGGACTCGTTATCAAACTCTTCATCCATGAGATCGCCTTCATCAACATCTGGCCAAATCAACAAGCCAGGTGAGTACTTTGAAAGTACTCGCAAGACAGTTCGGACAAAAGATATAATCAATGAATGCATGAATGCGTCACGAATAAAAAATGATGCTCATACAACAATAATAATATTGATGCACGACTTGATAAGTAAACAATTAAATGAAAACCGATCGGGTGTCTGGAGCGACGCCTCGAAAGGTAAACAAATAAAACTCATGCCGCAGTCGGGCGTCTAAGCGACACCACATAAAGGGCTTTAAAAGAATTGCCACAGTCGGACGTCTGAGCAACATCACAAAAAGGGATTTAAAAGAAATGCCACAGTCGGACATCTAAGCGACATCACATAAAGGGCTTTAAAAGAAATGCCACAGTCGGACGTCTGAGCGACATCACATAAAGGGCTTTAAAAGAAATGCCATAGTCGAACGTCAGAACGACATCACATAAAGGGCTTTAATAAAAGTAAATACGGTTATGCCACCGTCGGATGTCTGAGCGACATCACAGACATGGCTTACAATAAATGTAAATACAAGTATGCCACCGTCGGACGTCTAAGCGACATCACAGACAGGGCTTGTAACAAAAGTAAATAACAAGATTAGTCCATCCATAAGAATAATCTTTTAACCGGATTTATCACACATGTATTCCACCGGAGGTTTGTCACTGAGGCTGATACCTGACAAGATAAGATGAATATAGTACTTGAACAAAGTACAAGATAATTGAAAGATTTGAGACTCTGCAGAGTTGATATTGACTGACCACAGCCAACGGATTTCCGTAGTCACGAATGGACTAGTTCCATTTATGGTATTTCAGTAGAAACACATTTAACTAGTACACACCCATTTCACCTCACGATGCCAGGAATCACCCTGGACAACGTCCAAGAAAAACTTTGAGACGGGGAGGTCACAACCTCGAATAGCATGGGATCAAATTTCTATACGCGCGCTCTAAGGGGTGCCCCCCTCTCGGTCCCAACCGGAAACACCCATGCCCCCTGACCAGATGACGGGCTTTAATCCAGGGCCATGGAACCCTTATCCCGGCCTCTCTATTTGGTGTGTACCAGGAAAACAATTTGCAACTTACTAAGCCATATTCCTTTCGGAAAACATGTGATAGTACAGGAAGGAATGAATGGGAATGTGATTTGTTTCATGATGACACAGAAGTCAAATAATCTGGCATAAGACTGACATGTCACAACACTGCCATCTTACCCATCCTCATGCCATCACATGGCCATGCAAATATGTATCCAACAACATAATGCTTTCCGAAACTTACTTTCCACTTATGTGCATGAAATATAACATTCAAAGAAATGTTCATAAACATGCCATGACTATACTAAAATGCAAACATGCAACAACCACTCATCATATCAAGAGTTCAAACATGCTTGCCTGGTTCGGAGTAGTCGGAGTTTAACTATGTGAAGTTTGCAGTTCCGTCACCTCCTCCGGTATCTACGGTATAAGAAAAAATACGTACGCAATGTAAATACCGTGAGTGTACAGAAAAGAGTTCCAAATATTTTTCAAATAAATATGACAAAAAACTAGACAGAAAAATAAAGGTGACAGAAAAGGAATCAATCAAAAATCATTTTCTTTTTAAAAGTTATAAGAGTTTTGGTCCAAGGACCCATCTGTAATGAAACAGAAAACTTCCAGGGGGTCCTGCGGAAAAAACAGAAAACGGTTCGTTTAAAAGAAACGACTGAGAGGCTGACAGGCGGGCTCCACCTGTCAGGTTTGAATTTTCAAATGGGGAAAACAGGGCGCGGCGGTGCCCGAGAGGTGCGGTGGTCGCGGCGATCCACGGCGAGGCAGGGGGATCGGACGGTACCTTCGTGATCAGTGCACCTTTCCGCGTCTGTGGGTGGTGGTGGTGGTCGCCGGCGAGCACTGTGTCGACGGCGGCCCTTGCTCCGGCGGACGGCGGTTCGGACAGTCGTGGATCTCGCCGGAGGAAGCTGCGGGGATCAAATAGGAGCGGGGGTTAGTCTCCTAGTTGCTCGAGAGGGTTGCTGACGAGGTTAGGGCGCCGGAGATGGCCTCACCGGAGTGAATCGAGGTGGAGACCGAGGCGGAACGAGGCGGCCGGAGTTGGGGAGGAAGGGCCCCTCGAGGCTCTTCCAGTGGCTAGGCGGGGTCTAGTGAGGTGGTGGAGTTGTGCGGGGGCGAGAGTGAGCTCGGGGGGTGCTATTTATAGCCGGCCCGAGGCGGTTGCCGTGAACGCATAAGTCCGGCGAGTGATTACGACGATGCTATGGCTGGACGGTCGGCTTAGGAGCTTGAGCATCATCTAGGTGGAGCATTGGTGCCATTTCAGCATCCAACTCAGCAAGGGGGGAGGGTTACGGCCTGTCCTCGACGGAACGGCCGCACGGCACGTTGGCGGCAGAGAACGCGCTCTGCGTGTGCCAGGCCACGGCGACGGTGCTGCATGCATGCGCTGGCAAGGAAATGGCCACGCGGAGCTACCAGGAGGTTTGGGCGGTGCCGAACGGCGTTATGCCATAGTTTTGCTCACTGTCGGTCGTTACGGTGGTTCTTCGGCCGCAAAGCACATCGGCGCAGGCGGGCCAGGGCGCCATCGACGCCAGGAACGCGCCAAGCACGCGTGTGAAGCTCCGGACAAGCAGGCCAGGCTGTGAGCAACGTGCCAAGTGCACTGTGGGCATGTGACTGAAACTCTGACGGAGAACGACACTGCAATCTGAATTTAACTGAAGATGAACAGTAATAGTGCATGCCAAGTGTTCGACAGAATGATTCTGGCATGTAGGGATTTTTCCTTGAGCTGATTTTTGGTGGAGGGTCTCTCATTGTAACTAAAGGTTGCCTGAATTTTGGTGGAATTTTTGGAGGAGTGTAGATATGAATTTCACCAAATTTGGCAAATCTGGTCCAAACTTGCAGAGAGTGAAATTTGAATTTTTTTAAAAGAAGAAGAGCGGATCAAGATGGTTCTAGGTTGTGGGTACAAAGGACTATCCAGGAGGGTTGAGTTGAGGTCAAAAATCTAATGTATTAAGGTACTTGCTTTGCAAATCACCTAGGCTCAAAAGAAAAGACAGAATTGTTTTGGGAAGAGAAATAATTGGAATAAAATCCAAAAATGGATTTTATTAGTTTGGACAGAATGTTTGGGTTGTACCAAAGTGGAAGGAGAGGTTTTGGGGAAGTTTTTACCATAGGAGGTATGGTAAACAAGAATGGATCAAAATCAAACAAAAGCCCAAAACCAAAAGGGTTTCTTTTTAGAAGAAATAAATCCAAGAAAAGATTTTCAGAGGGCAAACTTATAAGAGGGTTTTTAAGAAGGGTTTAAATGACCTTCTTCAAACCAAGCAAGGCTCTTTCTGAAAACAAAAACCACAAAAATTTTGGAGTGTCACAGCACCTACCCCCTTAGGAAAAATCTCGTCCCTGAGATTTCAGTTGATCCTTAAACAGGTGTGGGTGCTCTGTCTGAAGAAAATCCTCGCTCTCCCAAGTTGCTTCATTCTCGGTGTGATTGCTCCACTGAACTCTGAAAAACTTGATGGTTTTCTGTCGGGTCCTCCTCTCAGACTCTTCTAATATTTTTATTGGGTGCTCCCGGTAGGTGAGGTCTGGTTGCACGTCAATATTTTCATGTGATACTTGCTTCTCTGGGTTGCTCACGTACTTTCTTAACTGCGAGATGTGGAAAATGTTGTGGATACCGGATAAATCTCCGGGTAGGTCTAGCTGGTAGGCTACCGTGCCTCTTCGGGCCACTATGTGAAATGGTCCGATGAATCTTGGTGCTAGCTTTCCCTTAATCCTGAATCGCTGCAGACCCTTCATAGGAGAAACTCTTAGGTATACCAATTCTCCGGGTTCAAAACTGATTTCCCGATGTTTTCGATCGTAATAACTCTTCTGCCGACTTTGAGCTGTTTTGAGTCGATCTCTAATGGTTTTAACTTTCTCCTCGGCCTCCTTGAGCATGTCTGGGCCGAAGATATGGCTGTCTCCGGTCTCTGACCAATTTAGCGGGGTACGGCATCTTCTCCCATATAGAGCTTCAAAGGGTGCCATTTGCAAGCTGGCTTGATAGCTGTTGTTGTATGCGAACTCTGCATATGGCAAACTTTCTTCCCAACTGGTTCCGTAGGTGAGGACACAGGCTCTCAGCATGTCTTCTAGGATTTGGTTTACGCGTTCAGTCTGCCCATCAGTCTGGGGATGGCATGCGGTACTGAATGCTAGTTGGGTTCCCAGTGCCTGTTGTAGGTGATCCCAAAATCTAGAGACGAACTGTGTGCCTCTATCGGAGATGATAGTCTTTGGGACTCCATGTAGGCAGACGATACGGGCAAGATAAAGTCTGGCCAGTCTCTGAGTGGTGTAAGTTGTCTTCACCGGAATAAAATGTGCCACTTTGGTTAATCTGTCGGTTATGACCCATATGGCATCGTTTCCGTGTCGTGACCGTGGCAGTCCAACGATAAAGTCCATTCCGATCTCGTCCCACTTCCACTCGGGTATCTTGTTTGGCTGTAACAGCCCGGCTGGTTTCTGGTGCTTCGGCCTTGATACGTTGACAAGAGTCACAGCATGCAATGAACGCGGCTATATCTCTTTTCATACCGTGCCACCAAAAATTTTCCTGAAGGTCTTTGTACATTTTTGTCCCTCCAGGATGGATTGAGTACGGAGCTGTGTGACTTTCAGCCAATATCTGCTGTTTGAGGTCCTTGATATTTGGTACACATAGTCTCTCTCCGTACCACAATATTCCTTGCTCATCTATGTTGAATTCTGAGGCTTTGCCCAAACTCACTTTCCTTTTTATGCCCTCAATGCTGGGGTGTCCGTGCTGGGCTTCCTTGATCTTTTCCATCAGGGTAGGCTGTATTTCTAGATTCGACACACTGCCTTCGGTAACCATTATTAAATTGAGTCTGGCAAATTCCTGTTGAAATTCTGACCTCAGCTTTGGTATACCGTCGTCGTCCGTGCTGGGATTCCGACTAAGTGCATCTGCCACAACATTTGCTTTTTCGGGATGATAGTGGATTCCAACATCATAATCCTTCACCAACTCTAACCAGCGTCGTTGCCGTAAATTTAGTTCCGGCTGTGTGAAAATATACTTAAGACTCTTATGGTCTGTGTATATCTCACAACGATTTCCAAGTAGGAAGTGTCTCCATTCCTTGAGTGCATGGATGACCGCTGCTAATTCCAAGTCATGAGTGGGATAATTCTCCTCATGCTTGCGGAGTTGTCTGGAGACATACGCAACTACCTTGCCTTCTTGCATCAATACGCATCCGAGGCCTTTCCGGGATGCGTCGCAATATACTTCAAAATTCTTGTGTATGTCTGGCACAATTAATACTGGTGCCGTTGTTAATTTGCTTTTTAGCTCTTGGAAGCTTTTCTCACATGCTTCTGTCCATTCAAACTTCTTGCCTTTCTTGAGCAACTGTGTCATGGGCTTTGCTATGGTGGAGAATCCTTCAATAAATCTCCGATAATAGCCTGCCATTCCCAAGAAACTCCGTACGTCCGTTACGTTAGCTGGTGGTTTCCAGCCAAGTACGGCCTTGACTTTTTCCGGGTCTACTGCAATACCTTCTTGGGTTAGCACGTGGCCCAGAAAACCCACCTGCCTTAGCCAAAATTCACATTTGCTGAATTTGGCGTACAGTTGATGTTTCCTGAGTTCTCCAAGTACAATCTTGAGATGCTCGGCGTGCTCTTCTGGTGTTTTGGAGTATATCAGAATATCATCGATGAATACCACAACAAACTTGTCCATATACTTCATAAATACTTTGTTCATGAGGTGAACAAAATATGCGGGGGCGTTGGTTAGCCCGAATGGCATCACTGTGAACTCATACAGCCCATATCTGGAAGTGAAGGCGGTCTTGGGAATATCTTCTGTTCGCACTTTTAATTGGTGGTATCCTGATCTCAAGTCAATTTTTGAGAAGACTTTGGCCTGTGCGAGCTGATCAAA
This sequence comes from Triticum aestivum, assembly GCF_018294505.1. Lineage (NCBI taxonomy): Eukaryota > Viridiplantae > Streptophyta > Magnoliopsida > Poales > Poaceae > Triticum > Triticum aestivum. The sequence continues at coordinate 602,997,941 of NC_057813.1, forward strand.
TAAATCATTTATTCGGGGCATTGGGTATTTGTTCTTGATTGTGACCATGTTGAGAGCTCGATAATCAATACACAATCTCAGTGTCCCATCCTTTTTCTTGGCAAATAAAATTGGAGAACCCCAAGGTGAGGAACTGGCTCGTATGTATCCTTTCTCCAATAATTCTTTTATTTGCTTCTTTAATTCCACCAATTCGGATGGTGCCATTCTATATGGTTTCTTGTAAATGGGAGCGGTTCCGGGTGCTAGCTCAATGCTGAATTCTATCTCTCGGTCCGGTGGCATGCCTGGTAGTTCTTCTGGAAATACGTCTGGGAATTCACATACTACTGGAACCTTGTTCAGCTCAAAAACGTCCACCTTGTTTAATCTCGGTTGCCGAGGTATTTGTCTCTCTTTGGCTGAAACTTTTATTTTCTTCCCATGATGGTGTGTGAGAATCACGGTCCGGTTGAAGCAGTCAATAAAACCTTTGTTGGTGGTTAACCAATCCATCCCTAGGATGACATCCAGTCCTTTGCTTTCCAATACAATAAGGTTGGCGTAAAACTTCAATCCTTCAAATTCAATAACCACACCTTGATAGTAACTCTGGGTCACTTGCCTAATCCTAGGGGACTTGATGATCATTGATTTCTCCAAGGGAAGCATCGAAAAATTATTTTGCAAAGCAAAACTCTTCGAAATGAAAGAGTGAGAAGCTCCAGAATCAAACAAAACCATGGCAGGTATTGTGTTGACGGGGTACGTACCGAGTACGATATCTGGGGCGTTCTGTGCTTCCTCTTGGGTCACGTGGTTCAGGTGACCTTTCCGGTGGTTGTTATTGGGGTTGAAATTGTTTTGCTTGGGCGCTGAATTATTGCCACCATTATTGGGCTTCAGGGTTGAGTTCCTTGGCTTGGGGCACTGCTTGGCATAGTGCCCTTCTTCTCCACAAGCGTAACAAGTAACGCATGGGCGATAGGTGAACTCCTTGTCTCTTGCATGGAAATTCTTGATTGGAGGTGAATTTTCCGTCGGGGTTTTGTGTGTCCCACCCTTCTGAAATTCTGTCTTGCTTCTGGGGTTGCGAGCAAAAGTAGTCTGGTCCCTTTTGCATTTGCGGAAATCTTCCAGGCTACATCGCTCATTTTCCAGAGTGATGGCCTTATCCACCAGTGCTTTAAAATCTGGAAAGGTATGCACAACTAGCTGGCACTTAAGGGCGGGTGCCAGGCTTTCCAAGAATATTTCCATCTTCTTGCTCTCGGTCATGCGCTCTTCATTGGCGTAGCGAGACAGTAGAGTAAATTGGCTGTTGTATTCTGACACTGTCATGGTCCTTTGCTTGAGGTCATCAAATTCTCTCTTCTTGATTTTCATAACACTCTTAGGAATGTGTGCCCCACGAAAACCTTCTTTGAAATCCTCCCAGGTTATTTCATTTTCGTTGGGGTGCATGTGCAGGAAGTTTTCCCACCACGATGCGGCTGCTCCTGTGAGATAATGTGGTGCATACAATACTTTTTCACGGTCTGAACACTGTGCGATAATTAATTTTCTCTCCATGTCTCGAAGCCAGTCGTTGGCCTCAAGAGGCTTGTCAGTATGAGAAAATGTTGGAGGACGCGTCTTCTGTAACTCAGATAATTTGGATTGCGGTTGATACTGACCACGGTTACTTCCCATATTGATGAATTGGTTCATCATTTCCTGGTGTTGTTGCTGACTCTGTTCATACAGACGACACACTTGTGTAAAAGCTGTTTCACTGTCCTGTTGACTTGTCTGTCCCTGAGTGAAATTGTGGTTTTGCGGTGTGCCATAATTTTCTTCTGGCTGATTTGGCATGGAGCGCGTCCAAGGACGAGACATCTTTCACTCTGGGGATATTTTGTGAAACTCGTAAGACAAGAAAGAGAGTCGCAAAAGTCAATAAAATCACACACAAAGAAATTTTTAAAACTCCAGGATACTTTTGAAAATACACGATTGCGCGCGGAGAAGGACTATTACATATCTTACACGCAAGCATAATTATACATTACATCACTCAGGATATGCGTACATAATCCTGACATGTTATTTAACTAGTGCACTTCTCCAGATCCTACATGATGCGCAAACAGGCTACTTCTCACAACCTATGTACATATAAACATATTACACAAGTCGGTACATCGCATGGCGTCTACGCGTACTCAGTCGGAGATGGTGAGGATCTCCCTTGGCCTGCCGAGGGTGAGACGCAGTGACACTGGGGAATCAACTTCCTCCTCGCTAATAGGTTCCAGACGAGGAACGCTGCGCTGAGCTGATGGAGCAGGTGCCGTAGGCGGAGTACCTTGAATAAGAGTGGGCGGAATAGGTGGAGTAGTACGCATGGGAGTGGGTGCAAAAAGTGGTGCAGCGCAAACGGGAGTGGGTGCAAAAAGTGGTGCAGCGCGAACGGGGGTGGGTGCAATAGCCTGGTTAAATTCCTCAGTGGTAGGCAGACGACGTGCAGTGGCAAGAATGGTAGGCGACTGAGAAGCTGAGGACGAGATAAACGTCAGCGGTGGAGCGGCGTGTAGGAGTTCCCTCCTGTTAGCAGCACAGCCATGAACTGAGTCCATGCGGGCAGCTACGAGGTCGTCCACCATGCTGTCAAAGGCTTCCTCCAGGGCTCAGAGGTACTCGACAAGCATCTCAAAAGCCTCGTCTCGCTCTCCTCTGGGACAAGAGAATGAGTAGTGACAGGTGTAAGGCACGTGGCATGGAAGGTAGCGGTAGCGACGGGTCTTCATTGCAGGAAGGACAACCCAAAGACGAGCTATCGCCTCGCGGGCTGCCATCTGCATAGCATGCCTCTCTGTAGGCATGGCTCTCCCCAAGAAACGGAAGCAGCGCATCTCAACACGCCCTCCCCTGAATTGCACCGCGGCCTGGTGCATGGTCAGACTGTCGTTGATCTTGTGCGGATAAAGTGTGAAGACTGGGCGCACGGATGGCCCCATCGCGACCTGAACGATGAAGGAGAGGAGTTTGACGAACCCCTCAGGCACGTTGGCGAACATTTGAGACTCGCAGTCGCTGCCGGCCATCTACAAAAGTAGGCAAAAATTCTGAGTGATCAGATCATAAATTTTATGCTGACTGTCAGAAAAATGACTACATTTGTAAAAACATGAATAACTCTATCATGCTAATAACTAATTAGCGATCGCACCTAGTGGCTTCCTACAGTCAGCCTGGCTCTGGTTACCAAGTCTGTCACGACCGGTTTTTCAATAAAATAATTATTGAGAAAATCGATCTTTAAATCCCAGTATAGGAAAAGTCATCCTCACTGGTAGACAAATACTTGATGAATAGAGGACCAGTAGCATTAAATGTATTACAGGGTTGAGCTGAGGCTGCTCAACAATTTTTTACAAACTCGCCAATATCTTATATAAGGGCGGTTATGACACATGGATGTGGTGGCATGCTACTAGCTCAAGGTAAAAAGTGGTGGATAACTTGACTCCTAACTAGCAACTCATCGAGCGTCGAGGTGAGGCTCGATGAATTTATTTCTGGGGTTGCGGAAGCGGATAATACAGTGACCAAACAGGATCACACGTGACTGACTGGGACTCCTCTAGGCGTCGGACTCGCTATCAAACTCTTCATCCATGAGATCGCCTTCATCAACATCTGGCCAAATCAACAAGCCAGGTGAGTACTCTGAAAGTACTCGCAAGACAGTTCGGACAAAAGATATAATCAATGAATGCATGAATGCATCACGAATAAAAAATGATGCTCATACAACAATAATAATATTTATGCACGACTTGATAAGTAAACAATTAAATGAAAACCGATCGGGTGTCTCGAGCGACGCCTTGAAAGGTAAACAAATAAAACTCATGCCGCAGTCGAGCGTCTAAGCGACACCACATAAAGGGCTTTAAAAGAATTGCCACAGTCGAACGTCTGAGCGACATCACAAAAAGGGCTTTAAAAGAAATGCCACAGTCGGATGTCTGAGCGACATCACATAAAGGGCTTTCAAAGAAATGCCACAGTCGGACGTCTGAGCAACATCACATAAAGGGCTTTAAAAGAAATGCCACAGTCGGACGTCTGAGCGACATCACATAAAGGGCTTTAATAAAAGTAAATATGATTATGCCACCGTCGGACGTCTGAGCGACATCACAGACAGGGCTTACAATAAATGTAAATACAAGTATGCCACTGGCGGACGTTTGACCGACATCACAGACAGGGCTTGTAACAAAAGTAAATAACAAGATTAGTCCATCCACAAGAATAATCTTTTAACCGGATTTATCACACATGTATTCCACCGGAGTTTTGTCACTGAGGCTGATACCTGACAAGATAAGATGAATATAGTACTTGAACAAAGTACAAGATAATTGAAAGATTTGAGACTCTGCAGAGTTGGATTGACTGACCACAGCCAACGGATTTCCGTAGTCACGAATGGACTAGTTCCGTTTATGGTATTTCAGTAGAAACACATTTAACTAGTACACACCCATTTCACCTCACGATGCCAGGAATCACCCTGGACAACGTCCAAGAAAAACTTTGAGACGGGGAGGTCACAACCTCGAATAGCATGGGATCAAATTTCTATACGCGCGCTCTAAGGGGTGCCCCCCTCTCGGTCCCAACCGGAAACACCCATGCCCCCTGACCGGATGACGGGCTTTAATCCAGGGCCATGGAACCCTCATCCCGGCCTCTCTATTTGGTGTGTACCAGGAAAACGATTTGCAACTTACTAAGCCATATTCCTTTCGGAAAACATGTGACAGTACAGGAAGGAATGAATGGAATGTGATTTGTTTCATGATGACACGGAAGTCAAATAATCTGGCATAAGACTGGCATGTCACAACACTGCCATCTTACCCATCCTCATGCCATCACATGGCCATGCAAATATGTATCCAACAACATAATGCTTTCCGAAACTTACTTTCCACTTATGTGCATGAAATATAACATTCAAAGAAATGTTCATAAACATGCCATGACTATACTAAAATGCAAACATGCAACAACCACTCATCATATCAAGAGTTCAAACATGCTTGCCTGGTTCGGAGTAGTCAGAGTTTAACTGTGTGAAGTTTGCAGCTCCGTCACCTCCTCCGGTATCTACGGTATAAGAAAAAATACGTACGCAACGTAAATACCGTGAGTGTACAGAAAAGTGTTCCAAATATTTTTCAAATAAATATGACAAAAAACTAGATAGAAAAATAAAGGTGACAGAAAAGGAATCAATCAAAAATCATTTTCTGTTTAAAAGTTATAAGAGTTTTGGTCCATGGATCCATATGTAATGAAACAGAAAACTTCCAGGGGGTCCTGCGGAAAAACCAGAAAATGGTTCGTTTAAAAGAAACGACTGAGAGGCTGACAGGCGGGCTCCACCTGTCAGGTTTGAATTTTCAAATGGGGAAAACAGGGCGCGACGGTGCCCGAGAGGTGCGGTGGTCGCCGGCGGCGATCCACGGCGAGGCAGTGGGATCGGGCGGTACCTTCGTGATCAGTGCACCTTTCCGCGTCTGTGGGTGGTGGTGGTGGTCGCCGGCGAGCACTGTGTCGACGGCGGCCCTTGCTCCGGCGGACGGCGGTTCGGGCAGTCGTGGATCTCACCGGAGGGAGCTGCGGGGATCAAATAGGAGCGGGGGTTAGTCTCCTAGTTGCTCGAGAGGGTTGCTGACGAGGTTAGGGCGCCGGAGATGGCCTCACCGGAGTGAATCGAGGTGGAGACCGAGGCGGAACGAGGCGGCCGGAGTTGGGGAAGAAGGGCCCCTCGAGGCTCTTCCAGTGGCTAGGCGGGGTCTAGTGAGGTGGTGGAGTTGTGCGGGGGCGAGAGCGAGCTCGGGGGGTGCTATTTATAGCCGGCCCGAGGCGGTTGCCGTGAACGGATAAGTCCGGCGAGTGATTACGGCGGCGCTGTGGCTGGACGGTCGGCTTAGGAGCTTGAGCATTGTCTAGGTGGAGCATTGGTGCCATTTCAGCGTCCAACTCAGCAAGGGGGGATGGTTACGGCCTGTCCTCGACGGAATGGCCGCACTGCACGTCGGCGGCAGAGAACGCGCTCTGCGCATGCCAGGCCACGGCGATGGTGCTACATGCGTGCGCTGGCAAGGAAATGGCCACGCGGAGCTACCAGGAGGTTTGGGCGGCGCCGAACGGCGTTATGCCGCAGTTTTGCTCCCTGTCGGCCGTTACGGTGGTTCTGTCGCCGCAAAGCACGCCGGCGCAGGCGGGCCAGGGCGCCACCGACGCCAGGAATGCGCCAAGCACGCGTGTGAAGCTCCGGACAAGAGGGAGGGGCTGCGAGCATCGAGCCAAATGCACAGTGGGCATGTGACTGAAGTTCTGTCGGGGAAACGACACTGAACTCTGAATTTACTGAATATGAACAAAACAGTGCATGCCAAGTGTTCGACAGAATGATTCTGGCATGTAGGGATTTTTCCTTGAGCTGATTTTTGGTGGAGAGGTCTCTCATTGCAACTAGAGGTTGCCTGAATTTTGGTGGAATTTTTGGAGAAGTGTAGATATGAATTTCACCAAATTTGGCAAATCTGGTCCAAACTTGCAGAGAGTGAAATTTGAAATTTTTGAAAAGAAGAAGAGTGGATCAAGATGGTTCTAGGTTGTGGGTACAAAGGACTATCCAGGGGTGTTGAGTTGAGGTCAAAAATCAAAGCATTAGGGTACTTGCTTTGCAAATCACCTAGGCTCAAAAGAAAGACAGAATTATTTTGGGAAGAGAAATAATTGGAATAAAATCCAAAAATGGATTTTATTAGTTTGGACAGAATGTTTGGGTTGTACCAAAGTGGAAGGAGAGGTTTTGGGGAATTTTTACCATAGGAGGTATGGTAAACAAGAATGGATCAAAATCAAACAAAAGCCCAAAACCAAAAGGGTTTCTTTTTAGAAGAAAATAAATCCAAGAAAAGATTTTCAGAGGGCAAACTTATAAGAGGGTTTTTAAGAAGGGTTTAAATGACCTTCTTCAAACCAAGCAAGGCTCTTTCTGAAAACAAAAACCACAAAAATTTTGGAGTGTCACAAGCACTTAGAACATTTGTCGTTCTTTGCCACCATAGTTTTTTTTAGAGTTTACTATTCGTGGTGGTATCAAAAGAGTTAAAACTCAGATGTGCACTTTCCAACACTTTTTTCATGAATGCAAATGACACTGACATATAGGTGATGTTTTTTTGAACATTGTGATATCTTATTTGCATTTTTCTGATTTAGTATGAATTAGTTATGAAGTTTTCAAACTGACGGTCAGACGGTCAAAGGGCAAAAGCATAAGAGGAGCAAAGTGACTTGGACAGAACCAGTGACTTTTGGGAATTAGGGGTAAAACAGACGAGTGGGCCACAACTAGGGGCATAAATCTAATTATCCCTAACTCTAGCCATATAATCACACAAGCGTCCAATCATATACGAATTACTCTTTAATTCTCTACCAACATAAGCATTGAAGTTTTCTTGTCTAGCCATAAAGTCATCAAATTCATCCAAACATTGGCTAGCAAACTTAGTAGACGGGATTTGAACTTTATCATATCTATAGAGAGAATTTACCTTTACTACCTGTGTCGGGTTATCAAGACCATGTGTTTCTTAAATAGGTGGTATATTAAGACCATGTATTTCTTCAACAGGAGGTAAATTCTTAATATCTTCAGCTTTAATACCTTTTTCTTTCATAGATTTCTTTGCCTCTTGCATATCTTCAGGACTGAGAAATAGAACACCTCTCTTCTTCGGAGTTGGTTTATGAGTTGGCTCAGATTTGGCTCGGGAAGCGTCCAATTATTTTCATTAGTCAACATATTATTCAATAGCAATTTAGCTTGATCGACTTTTCTTTCCCTGAAAACACAACCAACATAATTATCCAAGTGGTCCTTGGAAGCATCAGTTAGTCCATTATAAAATATATCAAGTATTTCATTTTTCTTAAGAGGATGATCAGGCAAAGCATTAAGTAATCGGAGAAGCCTCCCCCAAGTTTGTGGGAGACTCTCTTCTTCAATTTGCACAAAATTATATATTTCCCTCAAGGCAGCTTGTTCCTTATGAGCAAGGAAATATTTAGCAGAGAAGTAATAAATCATATCCTGGGGACTACACACACAACCAGGATCAAGAGAATTAAACCAAGTTTTAGCATCACCCTTTAATGAGAACGGAAATATCTTAAGGAAATAGTAGTAGCGAGATTTCTCATCATTAGTGAACAGGGTGGCTATATCATTCAATTTAGTAAGATGTGCCACAACAGTTTTAGATTCATAGCCATAAAAAGGATCAGATTCAACTAGAGTAATTATCTCAGGATCGACAGAGAAATCATAATCCTTATCAGTAACTAAGATAGGTGAAGTAGCAAAAGCAGGGTCATATTTCATTCTAGCATTCAGAGTTTTCTGTTTTAGTTTAGCTAATAACTTCTTAAGATCAGATCTATCATTGCAAGCAAGAAAATCCCTAGCAGTTTCTTTATCCATAACATAACCCTCAGGAACAACAGGCAATTCATACTTAGGGGAGAATCTTTATCATCACTATCTTCAATAATTTCACTTTCAATAATTTCATTTTCTCTAACCCTAGCAAGTTGTTCATCAAGAAATTCACCTAATGGCACAATAGTTTCAAGCACAGAAGTAGTTTCATCATAAGTATCATGGATAGCAGAAGTGGCATCATCAATAACATGCGACATATCAGAATTAATAGTAGAAGCAGGTTTAGGTGTCGCAAGCTTACTCATAATAGAAGGAGAATCTAGTGCAGAGCTAGATGGCAGTTCCTTACCTCCCCTCGTAGTTGAGGGATAAATCTTAGTTCTTTCATCTTTCAAGTTCTTCATAGTGACCAGAAGATATAAATCCCAAGTGCCTCAAAGAATAGAGCTATGATCCCCAGCAACGGCGCCAGAAAATAGTCTTGATAACCCACAAGTATAGGGGATCGCAACAGTTTTCGAGGGTAGAGTTTCAACCCAAATTTATTGATTCGACACAAGGGGAGCCAAAGAATATTCTCAAGTATTAGCAGTTGAGTTGTCAATTCAACCACACCTAGATAACTTAGTATCTGCAGCAAAGTATTTAGTAGCAAAGTAGTATGGGAGTAACGGTAACAGTAAGAAAGGTAATAGTAGCAGTTTTGTAGTAAGTGTAACAGTAGCAACGATAAAGTAAATAAGCAAAGCACAATATGTGAAAAGCTCGTAGGCATTGGATCAGTGATGGATAATTATGTCGGATGCGATTCCTCGTGTAATAGTTATAACATAGGGTGACACAAAACTGGCTCCAATTCATCAATGTAATGTAGGCATGTATTCTGAATATAGTCATACGTGCTTATGGAAAAGAACTTGCATGACATCTTTTGTCCTACCCTCCCGTGGAAGCGGGGTCCTAATGGAAACTAAGGGATATTAAGGCCTCCTTTTAATAGAGTACGGGACCAAAGCATTAACACATAGTGAATACATGAACTCCTCAAACTATGGTCATCACCGAGAAGTATCCCGATTATTGTCACTTCAGGGTTGTCGGATCATAACACATAATAGGTGACTATAGACTTGCAAGATAGGATCAAGAACTCACATATATTCATGAAAACACAATAGGTTCAGATATGAAATCATGGCACTCGGGCCCTAGTGACAAGCATTAAGCATAGCAAAGTCATAGCAACATCAATCTCAGAACATAGTGGATACTAGGGATCAAACCCTAACAAAACTAACTTGATTACATGGTAAATCTCATCCAACCCATCACCGTCCAGCAAGCCTACAATGGAATTACTCACGCACGGCGGTGAGCATCATGAAATTGGTGATGGAGGATGGTTGATGATGACGACGGCGATGAATCCCCCTCTCCGGAGCCCCGAACAGACTCCAGATCAGCCCTCCCGAGAGAGATTAGGGCTTGGCGGCGGCTCCGTATCATAAAACGTGATGAATCTTTCTCTCTGATTTTTTTCTTCGTGAAAGAAAATATATGGAGTTGGAGTTGAGATCGGTGGACGTCCAGGGGGCGCACGAGGCTGGGGGCACTCCCTAGGGAAGGGGGCGCGCCCCCCACCCTCGTGACAGGGTGTGGGCCCCCTAATGCTGATTCTTTCGCCAATATTTTTTATTAATTCCGCGAAGTTGCTTCGTGGATTTTCAGGTCATTCCGAGAACTTATATTTCTGCACAAAAATAACACCATGGCAGTTCTGCTAAAAACATCGTCAGTCTGGGTTAGTTCCATTCAAATCATGCAAGTTAGAGTCCAAAACAAGGGCAAAAGTGTTTGGAAAAGTAGATACGACGGAGACGTATCGGCCCCCAAGTGACCATAAATTTTGGCATTGCGCCGATCAAAAGGGATATTCACAGCTATGCTTCGAATACGAGCAGGAAGCCCCCAAGTGACCATTAAAATTATGATAAAAAAGACTCATTATTCTTGGAGATGAAACGACAGAGGCCCTACTTTATCAGGGACGTCAGCTTTATTATAAACATCATAATATATACATTGTCAAAATATGTACATCATAAGAGCCGGTGGCTCAAGTGTAGTAAGGCCGAATATAAGCAATATTCCATGGCCGGCGGGTCTCCTCCTCCGACTTACGTGATACCTTGTGGTCTCGAATATCGATAAGGTAGTATGACCCATTGTTCAAATTCTTGTTGACCACAAAGGGTCCTTCCCAAGGTGGGGATAGCTTGTGCATATCAGTCTGATCCTGGATAAGCCAGAGCACCAAGTCATGTTCTTGAAAGGTTCTGGTCTTAACCCGGTGATTGTGATAACGACGTAGATCTTGTTGGTAAATCACCAAGTGAGCCGCTGCAAGGTCACGCTCCTCATCTAACATGTCAAGTGCATCCTGACGTGCTTTTTCATTATCAGCTTCAACATAAGCCGCCACGCGGGGCGAGTCATGACGGATGTCACTAGGGAGAACCGCATCTGCTCCGTAAACCATGAAGAAAGGTGTGTAACCTCTAGATCTGTTGGGGTAGTATTGATACTCCATAGCACTAAAGGTAACTCCTCCACCCAACAACCCGGCGCCCTCTGCAAAATAACCATACACCGGTGCTTGATACCTCTAAAAATTTCTTGATTGGCTCTTTCATCTTGACCATTGGATTGGGGGTGAGCTAGTAACGACACGTCAAGTCGAATATGCTCACGTTGACAAAACTCTTTCATAGCACCCTTGGAAAGATTAGTGCCATTATCAGTTATAATGTTGTGGGGAAAACCAAAGAAAAAAATCACCTTTTTGATGAATTGAACCGCCGTTGCCGCGTCACACTTACTGACCGGCTCTGCTTCGACCCACTTTGTGAATTTGTCGCCACCAAAAGGTGGGTCTTTTTATCCTTGGACCTTTTAAAAGTCCCAACCATATCAAGCCCCCAAACTGCAAACGGCCAAGTAATTGGAATCATCCTCAATTCGTGAGCCGGCACGTGAGCTCGCCGTGAAAATTTCTGACAACCATCACATTTACAGACCAAATCCTCTGCATCAGCATGAGCCATCAGCCAATAAAATCCATGACGAAAAGCTTTAGCCATGAGAGATTTAGAGCCGGCATGATGACCACAATCTCCTTCATGAATCTCGCGAAGAATTTCATGACCCTCTTCAAGAGAAACACAACATTGAAACGCCCTAGTGACACTGCAATTGTGTAACTCTCCATTAACAATTGTCATTGAATTAGACCGCCGGGTTATCTATCTGACCAAAGTTTCATCCTCAGGTAATTCGCCCCGGGTCATATAAGCCAAATATGGAACTGTCCAACCAGGAATAGCATGAAGAGCCGCCACCAATTGTGCCTCTGGGTCAGGAATAGCTAGATCTTCCTCTGTAGGCAATTTGACAGAAGGGTTATGCAGAATATCCAAGAACGTGTTAGGTTGCACCGGCTTACGCTGGGACCCTAACCGGCTTAAGGTATCAACTGCCTCATTTTTCCTGTGATCAATGTGTTCCACTTGATAACCCTTGAAGTGCCAAGCAATAGCGTCAACCTCGCGGTGATAGGCCGCCATGAGTGGATCCTTAGAATCCCATTTGCGTGAAACTTGCTGAGCCACCAACACTACTAGGAAAAGGCCTACTAATGGCGAACTGGTTTTGCCTGCTAATGGCGCATTACCAGTGCGCCATTAGTATCACGCCGCTAGTATTTTTACTAATGGCACACCATGCAGTGCGCCATTAGTTTTGCCCACAGTGCGCCACTAGTGTATTCTATACTAATGGCGCACCACATGGTAGTGCGCCATTAGTAACAATTTATTTAAATTTTTTTCTTAATCTCAGGTCACTATTTCACCTATGAGATATCCAACACATATATATACAACAAGCATCCATATAACAATCATAGCCAACACACAAGTTCCATCATATATACATACATAGCCAACACACAAGTTCCATCGTATATACATACATAGCCAACACATAGTTCCATCGTTACATATTACAAAAGTTTCACATTATTCATCCAACACCGTTATCCATCAATTCACAAAAGTTTCACATTGATACAAAATAAAAACACAAATGGAAAAGAAGCACTCCATCCATGCAAGCTTCCGTGAATTAAATCAAATCTGCAAAATGATAAACAAGAAGTTAGAAGAAGAAAAAGAAGAAGACTAGAAGAATACTAGAAGAAGAAGAACACTAGAAGAAGAATAAGAAGAATTTTGGAAAAGAAGAAGAATAAGAAGAAGACTATAAGCTTATTATGTAAACTTGATCATTTTGTGCTAACATAAGTTATTTTGGAGCTAACCTATAGTAAACTAAGCATATAAGCTCTAAGTTTGTATATTAGAGCCAACTTAGGTAAAATGAAGCTAACCTATGTCATTTTGGAAAAGAAGAAGAATAAGAAAAAGACTATAAGCTTATTATGTAAACTTGATCATTTTGTGCTAACATAAGTTATTTTGGAGCTAACCTATAGGAAACTAAGCATATAAGCTCTAAGTTTGTATATTAGAGCCAACTTAGGTAAAATGAAACTAACCTATGTCATTTTGGAAAAGAAGAAGAATAAGAAAAAGACTATAAGCTTATTATGTAAACTTGATCATTTTGTGCTAACATAAGTTATTTTGGAGCTAACCTATAGGAAACTAAGCATATAAGCTCTAAGTTTGCATATTAGAGCCAACATAGGTAAAATGAAGCTAACCTATAGGAAACTAAGCATATTAGAGATAACATAGGTAACTAAGTATATATATATATCATTTTGGAGATCTGACATACCTGACAAAGTTCAGTTCTCATGCATTGTTCTTCTCCTTCTCCTTCCTCAGCCTGATGCGCCAAGAGCGGCGAGGCGGTGGAGGCGGTGGAGGCAGTGGGATGTAGTCTTCTACCACAATTGGCGTGGTCATGTCGCCTGGGATCGCCGGCGCCACCACCGGTGCGTGGTCATTGTCAGGCACCACCACCATCACGAGGCCACCTTCAGGCACGACCATCACTAGGTCATCCTCAGCCACCTCCATCTCTTGCCCATGGTCAGCCACCACCATCTCTTGCCCTTGGTCAGCCACCACCAGTGCTAGATCATCCTCAGCCTGATACCATCGTCATCCTGCAGCTCCTCATCCCCACTCTGCTCCTCTTCTCCCGCACTCCAGTCCGGATCATCCTTCTTGTTGTCTATGCTACTGCCAGAATCGCTGCTGCTTTCGCTACAGCCAGAATCGTTGCTGCTTTCGCTACAACCATAGTCGCTGCTGCTTTGGCTGTAGCCAGTGTCGCTGTTGCAGCTCCCATTACCTGTTGAAAATGCAACAATGACCGTTAACAATCGATGTGAGACAAAGCCAAATGTAGAGGAATAAGAAGAGGCAGAACGTACCAGCATCATCATCGTCAGCGTAGCGCATGCGACACATAGTCGTGTTGAACACCTTCACGATGAGCATGGTGGCGTCGTCGTCGTACCTGAAGAGAAGGAAGTACCCCAGCCGCAGGTCGTAGGCACAGTAGAACTTCTCCCACCCACTAGAAAAGTACATGTGGCCCTCCTTGATCACCAACTCCACATCCCACTGCCTGCGAAACCCACTGCCGGCCTGTCGCAGCTTCACATTATTTGGCGGATCTTCACCCATCAGCATGTTCATAAAACTTTCACGCAGCCTCTGCAGTTTGGGACAATGAGTGATGTAGCAAACAACAGATATCATAATGAGATGGGTGAAGGGGAGATCTCTCATTTTATATACCTGCGTCATGGATGATACTGAAGTCTCAAGTATGATAGTGAAGAACTCGGAAGCATCCAACTCGTACTGCGGTGTCGCAGAGCGGTGGTGGCTGCTTCCCGCCATCTCTGATAAGCAGCAGAAGAGACCAATTAGTACCCTTACAACAGATCATAAAACATGCATGATGCCCATCATGCATCATTTTCTAACCAAGCCATAGCTCAGGAAAACCACTTGCTTTGACCAGAACTAGTTGATTACCCCAAATCTCATGGTAAAATTAGCAAGGTAGACCATTTCTCTTACATGACCATAGCAAGAATGACACACTCCCCTAATTATTTTACCTGCCACTAGGATGAGCACTTAATATGGATTGATTGTGCTTTCATTTTAAATTTGCAGGTAAGAACAATGAACTTATAGAAATTCCTTAATATGAGTATTATACCGATGATAAAAGAAGTGAGACAAGAACTGTCTGCAGCCTTGAGTAGATTCCCGGGACCTGAAGGTTGTTCACCCTGCTCATATCAAATATTATGTTGTATTAGCAGCAAGTAGATGTAAACTAACCTATAGCTAGAAACTAAACATATAAATGGTTGAAATACATAATTCTAGTTGTAAACTAACCTATAGCTAGAAGAAACTAACTAGAAAAAGTGAAACATGGGAGGAACCTGCTGTCAGTTTTAAAGAAGCTGATTTTTTTGAGGGGTAAGAAGCTGAATTGGTCATTCTCCATAGAAATAATACCAATTCTAGCTACATGGGGGAGCTGCTAATTCATCTTCACCAACCAAATTCAGTGAATTAAGCACATAATCCAGTCAAGCTAGCTATCGCTACCAATTGCTGCTACTTCAGTTTTAAGCAAGCATCACTATGGTACTCCAAATCATTAAGTCAAGCTACTACAGTGCAAGCTAGTGCTACTGCATCAATGGCCATGTAATGCTTCTGGGGCCCGAGTGGATATGTTTATATGCAAATTGACCATAAAGTAGTGATCTGCACATTGGTCCACATGTCTGAGTCAACTAACTTGGGACATCTAAGTAGGATCTTCGACACAAACAGTACATCCCCCATGGTCATGGAAGCAACTGACAAGCGTCGACAGATCAGATCAACAACTACGTTCGTTTAATACAAAAAATCAACTAGAAATTCAACAGACACAATTAAATAAAGTAATTTTACAATGATATTAAGTAGGACAGACAAAAGGCCAAGTAGCACAAGGGAGGAACATTTTTTGCAAGAACATCTACACGGTACATGCACACTTCTGTACGGCTACACTATCTAACCTTTCCTACTCCTACTCCTCCCAACTACCTACACCTACCTATGGCCAAGCAGGCCAGGGAGGGACACACACACAAGCAGCATTCTTCTTGGTGCTGCCATTTTCGCGTCAGGAACTGAAGTAGAAGAGGGACGCGCCGGCACATCTTCCCCTCTCCAAAACCAAAACAAGATGTGCGGCCAACATCCCTCGCTAGTGGCTATTCCCTAGGAGACAACTAGTTGCTATAGTCTACAAAGGATCGTTTACGCACAGGTGGAGGCGGCGTGCCTCCGCGGCGGCGCGAGCATGAAGAGGGAATCGATGTCCGGCGGCTGGAAGTAGCTTAGCATCAGCATCAGCGGCAGCGGGGGTGGAATTTGGCGGGGATCGGGGCGGGTGGATCGGCGCCGCACCTGGGATTGGGGCCGGGGCGGGAGCGGCCTGCGGCTGCGGCGGCCGGGCGGAGGTCCGGCAGCGCTCCATCTGGAGTGGGGAGGAGGCCCGAAGCCGGAGCAGGCTAGTGAGTTGGCGGGTGGATCGGCGCCGCACCTAGGGTTGGGGCCGGGGCGGGAGCGGGCTGCGGCTGCAGCGGCCAGGCGGAGGTCCGGCATCGCTCCATATGGAGAGGGAAGGAGGCTCGAAGCCGGAGCAGAGACGACGGGGCTACGGCGGTGCGGGGCCGCGAGGCCTCGTGTCGTCGCCGTGGGTGCTAGGACAGTGGGGAGGCGGAGGGCGCGGCGCAAGGGGAGGGAGGGAGGGAATGGGGAGGAAGGGTGGAGAGGGAGGAAGGAGGAAGGAGGAGAGGTACCTGGGCGGGTGCGGCCGGTCGCCGGAGGGGTCGGGGTCAGCGGCGGGGGTGGATTACGGCAAGGGTCGGGGCGGCGGCAGCAGGGGACGGAGGGGATGGAGGGGGCGGCGGCGGCGACGGCATACGGTTGGGGCGGAGGGGGCAAATTAGGTCGAGTGGGGAGGAAGGGAGGGAGGGGAACGGGTGGAGTGAGGGGGAAGCTTACTAATGGTGCACCGCGTGGTAGTGCGCCATTACTAGTTAGAACTAGTAATGGCTCACTTCGACCTGATGCGCCATTAGTATGTATGGAAAATGGAAAAAAAATTAATACTAATGGCGCACCCTGTTTCTGGTGCGCCATTAGTGTCTTCCACACTAATGGCGCATCACCAACAGGTGCGCCATTAGTATATAGTAGTGGCGCACTACTTCCATGGTGCGCCATTAGTATCAATCCTATTTATAGCCCTTTTCCTAGTAGTGCAAGTCTGAGTCGCCAAAACATCTCACTCGGCTTAAATTCATCTCCTTAGCCATCCGAAGACCATGGAGCAAGGCTTCATACTCAGCTGCATTATTAGTACAGGGAAACATCAACCTTAAAACATAACAAAACTTGTCACCTCGAGGGGAAGCTAAGACAACTCCAGCCCCCGAGCCCTCCAATTGCCTGGACCCATCAAAGTGAATAGTCCAATATGTGTTATCTGGCTTCTCTACAGGCATCTGTAGCTCAATCCAGTCATTGATGAAATCCACAAGTGCTTGAGACTTGATGGTCGTGCGAGGCATATACTTCAAACCATGAGGTCCAAGCTCAATGGCCCACTTGGCTACCCGACCTGTGGCTTCTCTATTTTGAGTAATATCCCCTAAGGGAGCAGAACTGACCACAGTGATGGGATGACCCAAAAAATATTGCTTAAGCTTCCAACTGGCCATGAAGACCCCATAAACGAGCTTCTGCCAGTGCGGATACCTCTGCTTGGACTCAATGAGTACTTCACTGATATAGTAAACCGGCCATTGAACCAGATATTCCTTGCCCGCTTCCTTCCATTCCACCACAATAGCTACACTAACAGCCCGGGCGTTAGCAGCCACATATAATAACAACGGCTCCTTATCAATAGGAGCAGCAAGGACTGGAGGCTCAGCTAGCTGTTTCTTCAAAGATTCAAACGCGTCATTAGCAGCATCACTCCAGACAAAGTGATCTATTTTCTTCATCATCTGGTAGAGTGGTATGGCCTTCTCACCCAATTGGCTTATTAACTGGCTTAAGGTAGCAATACGACCCGCTAGACGTTGAACATCATTGATACACGCCAGCTTTGCCAAGGAGGTAATGCCCTTGATCTTCTTCAGGTTAGCTTTAATGCCTCTGTCAAAAACCAGAAAACCCAAAAGCTTGCCTGCTGGCACACCAAAAATGCACTTGGACGGGTTAAGCATCATCTTGTAGACCCAGAGATTGTTGAAGGTCTCCTTCAAATCATCTATCAAAGTTTCCTTCTCTCTGAATTTCACCACAATATCATCCACATAAGCATGAACATTGCGCCCAATCTGACTGTGAAGACAATTCTGCACACATCGCTGGTAAGTCGCCTAGGCACTCTTGAGCCCAAAAGGCATAGACACATAGCAGAAGGCTCCAAAGGGAGTCATAAAATTTGTCTTCTCTTGGTGTTTAACTGCCATCTTGATTTGATGATAGCCAGAATAAGCATCCAAAAAACTCAAACGCTCACAACCTGCCGTAGCATCAATGATTTGATCAATACGAGGGAGAGCAAAAGGATCAGCCGGACAGGCCTTGTTTAAGTTCGTGTAGTCCACACACATACGCCAAGTGCCATTCTTTTTAAGCACCAACACCGGATTAGCCAACCACTCAGGGTGAAAGACTTCAACAATGAACCCAGCCGCCAAGAGCCGGGCCACTTCTTCACCAATGGCCTTACGCCTCTCCTCATTGAAGCAATGAAGGAATTGCTTGACCGGCTTAATCTTCGGATCAATATTAAGAGTGTGCTCAACAAGCTCCCTCAGTACACCCGACATATCAGAAGGTTTCCATGCAAAGAAGTCTCGGTTCTCAGGGATGAACTCGATGAGCGTGTTTTCCTATTTTGGATCCAGGCTAGCACTGATACTGAACTGCTTGGATGAATCGCCAGGAACAAAGTCAACTAGCTTAGTGTCATCGGCCGACTTAAACTTCAATACCGGATCATGTTCTGTGGTTGGCTTTTTCAAAGATGTCATATCCGCCGGATCAACATTGTCTTTGTAGAATTTCAATTCCTCTATTGCACAGACAGATTCAGCATAAGTAGCATCACCTTCTTCACACTTCAAAGCTATTTTCCGGCTTCCATGCATTGTGATGGTCCCCTTGTAACCCGGCATCTTGAGCTGCAGAAAAACATAACAAGGCCGTGCCATGAACTTGGCATAAGCCGACCGTCCAAACAGAGCGTGGTACGAGCTAATAATCTTGACCACCTCAAAGGTTAATTTCTCGGCCCCCCTTTTCAAGAATTCGTCCGATTAACCAGTTAACTTGCCGATTAACCCCTACTCCTAGGGTCACCGAGTAGCCAATAAACCGATAAATCATCTGATTAATTGATTAAATGGCCTATTAGCCTATTAATCCCCTACTCGCTAGCCAGCCGAGCAGTTACCAGTAAACGATTTCCTCAACAATGCTCGGCCCTGGAATCATGTCCATTCCCAAAGGCTACTTCGAGATCAATCCTGCCTACAGGACGCCGACTTACCAGGCACCACTCCATGGAAAACAGTATTGGACGGCTTAAGATTTTTATCGGTCAACCCCGTGCGACGGAAAGTATCATAGTAAAGGATTAGAATGCGCATCATACTTTTTTGTAGTTGCCCAGTTGCATGTCAATGATGTCTACTACACAACCTTCTTCTTGTAGATGTTGTTGGGCCTGCAAGTGCACAGGTTTGTAGGACAGTAGCAAATTTCCCTCAAGTGGATGACCTAAGGTTTATCAATCCGTAGGAGGCGTAGGATGAAGATGGTCTCTCTCAAACAACCCTTCAACCAAATAACGAAGAGTCTCTTGTGTCCCCAACACACACAATACAATGGTAAATTGTATAGGTGCACTAGTTCGGCAAAGAGATGGTGATACAAGTGCAAAATAGATAGTAGATAAAGGTATTTGTAATCTGAAATAATAAAAACAGCAAGGTAGCGAGCGATAAAAGTGAGCGTAAACGGTATTGCAATGATAGAAAACAAGGCCTAGGGTTCATACTTTCACTAGTGCAAGTTCTCTCAACAATAATAACATAGATAGATCATATAACAATCCCTCAACATGCAACAAAGAGTCACTCCAAAGACACTAATAGCGGAGAACAAACAAAGAGATTATGGTAGGGTACGAAACCACCTCAAAGTTATTCTTTCGGATCAATCTATTCAAGAGTTTGTACTAGAATAACACCTTAAGACACAAATCAACCAAAACCCTAATGTCACCTAGATACTCCATTGTCACCTCAAGTATCCATGGGCATGATTATACCATATGTACCACACAATCTCAGATTCATCTATTCAACCAACACAAAGTACTTCAAAGAGTGCCCCAAAGTTTCTACCAGAGAGTCAAGAACGTGTGCCAACCCCTATGCATAGGTTCATGGGCGGAACCCACAAGTTGGTCACCAAAACATACATCAAGAGGCACATGATATCCCATTGTCACCACAGATAAGCACGGCAAGACATACATCAAGTGTTCTCATAAAAGACTCAATCCGATAAGATAACTTCAAAGGGGAAAACTCAATTCATGACAAGAGAGTAGAGGGGGAGAAAAATCATAAGATCCAACTACAATAGCAAAACTCGGGATACATCAAGATCGTGCCATAGAGGGAACACGAGAGAGAGAGAGAGAGAGAGAGATCAAACACATAGCTACTGGTACATACCCTCAGCCCCGAGGGTGAACTACTCCCTCCTCGTCATGGAGAGTGCCGGGATGATGAAGATGGCCACCGGTGAGGGATCCTCCCTCCGGCAGGGTGCCGGAACAAGCTCCCGAGAGGTTTTTGGTGGCTACAGAGGCTTGCGGCGGCGGAACTCCCGATCTATCTTGATTTTCGATGGTTTTAGGGTACGTAGGGTTATATAGGCGAAAGAAGTTGGTCGGGGGGTGCTCGAGGGGTCCACGAGAAAGGGGGCTGCACCCTGTAGGGGGGGCGCCCCCTATCTCCTGGGCTCCTCGAGGATCTTCTGACTTGATCTCCAAGCCTCCAGGATGATATTCTTCCAAAAAATCATGATGCCGAAGGTTTCATTCCGTTGGACTCCATTTGATATTCCTTTTCTTCGAAATACTGAAACAGGCAATAAAACAACAATATGGGCTGGGCCTCCCGTTAATAGGTATGTCCCAAAAGTAATATAAAAGTGTATAATAAAGTCCATAATCATTCAAAACAGATAATAATATAGCATAAATGCTTCATAAATTATAGATATGTTGGAGACGTATCAGCATCCCCAAGCTTAACTCCTACTCGTCCCCGAGTAGGTAAATGATAAAAGAAAGAATTTATGAAATGTGAATGCTAGAAGGTGCACAAGTTTGATCAATGATAATTTCAATCACCTTTACTAGCATCATTATATGTCATAACAATAGTTCATCTCATAAAACTTTTCATGATAAAGTAACAAGCAATTCACATGTCA
The DNA here is from genome assembly GCF_018294505.1 of Triticum aestivum. Taxonomy (NCBI): domain Eukaryota; kingdom Viridiplantae; phylum Streptophyta; class Magnoliopsida; order Poales; family Poaceae; genus Triticum; species Triticum aestivum. The sequence continues at coordinate 603,019,094 of NC_057813.1, forward strand.
AAGCATAGACCATAAACTTTCTTGAAAACTAGCAAACTTCATTCTTAGTCATCAAACAATTGCAATTCATCTTACTTTCAGGAAGAGTCTATGTCAGAGCTTTGGTTTAGCAAACTTCACATACTCAACTATCATATAGTCTTCTACAATTACTAACACTCACGCAATACTTGTGGTTATGAAGTTTTAATCAGACACAAAGAAAGATTGGGGCTTATAATGTTGCCTCCAAACGTATTCACCTTTGGGCGATGTCAACAATAATAGTTCATGCTAACGTACATCCAATTGGATATATATATCAGGATCACCCCACCACGAAGTGCTTGCCAAAGGATAAAACAAAAAAGGGAAAGGTGAAGATCACTGTCGGTGTACTAGAATAGGGGTACCCTAGTACCCCGAACTTGTGCACGGGCAGTTGCAGCACCCCGCGGCAAGGCTTGCCGGGCGAACGCCAAGACCCTCCAAGATTCCCTTGGAGCCATCCAAGAGCAAAGTATATAAGCTAAGGAGACAAGACCCCGGCAAGAGGAGCTTGCCGGGAAGGCCGACCAAGGCGCACCAAGGAACTTGCCGTGACGCGCCACGCGCTCCGGCAAGGCGACAAGGCCCCGGCAAGAGGAGCTTGCCGGGAAGACTAAACAAGGTACCTCGAAGCCCGGCGAGCGACAAGCCTCCGGGCCCGACAAGATAGCAGCAGCGGCAAGGCGCTTGCCGCGGCAGGCGGCCACTCTACGCCCACGCTCCAGCGCATCCACCAACATGTCGCTCTGGGGGCCTCTCCGGGCGTGCGTGGCGGAAGGCTGTGCAGCCAGCAGTGCGCAGTGGCATGCAAAGTTGACAAGATCACCATCATGGCGAACGGTGGCGCCCTTAACGGTCCTTTTCTGCACTGTTTGGGCGACTCAAACGGGCATTTAATGCCCTTGTCCCCTGCCGTCAGAGTTAGGTAGGGTGCACTGTACAAGCAACTGTACCAACTACCTCGCTTTTTATGTTTTTACCCTCCTCTGCGTTGCCACCTGTCGGTGACCCCTTTAGCGTATAAAAGGAGGCCCATGCGCAACGTAGAGGGGGTTCGGTTCCGAGGTTTGATCACTTCAACTCGTTTGTAAACCAGAAAGAGACCACGCTCTCTCGAGAGCAAGAACACAAGATAACATAGCCAGACAAGCAGCAGTAGGAGTATTATCTCTCCGGAGAGCTCCGGAGCTGGGTAAACCGCTCGTGTGCTTCGCCTCGATCTGCTCTTCGTGCAACCTCCGCCCCCCACCGAACCGAAAGGGGCCAGGTCCGCCGGCCCCATAGGTGTTCGTGGGTCAGTTTCCCCCGACATCTTTGGCGCGCCAGGTAGGGGGAGGCGAGATTGTGTGAACCTGATCCGGTGTTCACACGAGCTAGATCTTCGTTCCCTTCATCAACATGCCACCGAAGAAGAAGACTTCGGCGGCATCCGCTCCGTCCACGTCGTTTCCGCCACCGTTGGAGCAAACGGGTGGTGGAGTGGACGCCGGCGGAAGAACAGCCGTCGATGAGGGTGCTCACAGTGCTGCCAAGTCCAAGGACAAGGCTGCACAAACCTCGGCGACTGTACATGTTCTGCGCCACTCTTAGGAGGCGCAAGATCAACATCACCATGGCGCTCGCAGCACCATGCGCATGATAGACCAAGGCCAAGCTGGTGGATCTCGGGGCGCTCAAGACCAGCATGCACGCCAACATACTGGCACGAGCGGGGCACGGTCGCCTGGACGGGATACTGCTCCTTCTAACATAGTTAGAAGTTCGAGCACGTCCCGTTCCTCGCACCGTCCGCCACTGCCACCCACCACTCCAAGAGAGGCCTTGGCGCGAGCTCAACTTCTCCTAGATTACCCTCCGACGTCGGACAAGATCGACGAATGGAGGGCCACCATCCAGAGTCTCATCGGCTACGCCAACGGCGACACTCCACGGCGGCCGAGTGCGTCACCGCCGCGGCAGGGTTGCCGGACGCGAGCCGGTGGCGACGAAACGGGTGGAGGTGCAACTACCATGCAATCACCGCCCAGAAGGCCAAGATCGCCGACTCGCCGGATCCACCTCGATAGCGACTCCACTGCATCGTCGGATCCACGAGCTCGTCGCGATCAGCGCCAAGTTCTTCATGATCGACAACAAGAAGACGCTCGAACCCGCATCGAGCGCCGAAGAGAAGCGCGACGTCAATCCGACAAGCGCGCTGGGCCCTCTGTTGACATGCATGCGCCAGGGGAACCAGGCGATCTGCTGTACGCGGTAGGTTGTCCTGCGTTCACTTGTGAGCTGCGGCAAGTCCAGTGGCCCAGTACAAAGAACTTCAAGCCAGACGTACCGGAGAAGTACGACGGCAAGACGCATCCGTCAGAGTTCCTCAGCATCTACACCATTGCGATGCAAGCTGCCGGGGGACGAGATAACAAGATCCTTGCCAACTACTTCCCGCTGGTGCTCAAGCCCAACGTCAGATCCTGGCTCATGCACTTGCCGGAAAACTCCATATCAAGAAGACCAAGTCCGGCAAGAGCTCTGATGCCCACTCCGGCAAGCGCACCTCTTCGGAGTGCTGCGCTACCGTCGAGGACGCACCATCGAGCTCCACCGGCAAGTGTAAGAAGGCAATGGCAGCTCCACCTGAGACCAAGAAGGTGTCCACCAAGGAGGATGGCACTGGTGGTACCTTCACCATCAGCGCCACTCTTGACCCCAAATAGGAAAGCGCGCTCGTTGCTTTCCTGCGGGCGAATGTCGACGTGTTTGCGTGGAAACCGTCTGATATCCCCGGTGTTCCCAGGAAAGTAATTGAGCACAACCTTGCCGTCTGTCCTCATGCGCGGCCCGTCAAGCAGAGAATCAGGAAGCAGGCAGTGGAGCGCCAAGAATTCATAGCAGAAGAAATCAAGAAGTTGGAAGCAGCAGGTCTTGTCAGAGGAGTGCTCCATCCCACGTGGTTGGCCAATCCTGTTGTTGTGCGCAAGGCTAACGGGAAATGGAGACTTTGTATTGACTTCACTGATGTTAATAAAGCTTGTCCCAAAGACCCATTTCCCTTGCCGCGTATTGACCAGATTGTTGACTCCACGGCCGGATGTGATTTGCTTTCATTTCTTGATGCATACTTAGGATACCATCAGATCTTCATGGCAGAAGAAGATGAAGAGAAAACCGCATTTATCACCCCGTGTGGCACGTACTGCTTCGTACGGATGCCTTTCAGTTTGAAGAATGCTGGTTCAACATTCGCAAGGGTAGTCCACCACGCTTTTGAACCGCAGATGCACAGAAATGTGGAAGCCTACATGGATGACATAGTGGTCAAGAGCAAGAGCAGGGCGACCCTAATTCAAGATTTAGACGAGACATTTGCAAATCTGCGCAAGATCAACCTCAAGCTCAACCCCGAGAAGTGTGTGTTTGGAGTTCCCTCCGGCAAGCTTCTCGGGTTTTTCGTGTCTCGGCGGGGAATTGAAGCCAATCCCGACAAGATCAACGCCATTGAGCAAATCGAAGCACCAAATCGCGTCAAGGATGTACGAAGACTTGCCGGTTGCGTGGCTGCTCTCAGCAGGTTTATCTCTAGATCTGCTGAACGCGCCCTGCCATTTTTCAAAATTTTGAAGAAGGTAGGTCCAATGAAATGGACTCCGGAAGCAGAGGCTGCGCTGCAGGACTTGAAGAGATACCTGTCCTCTACTCCAACGCTTGTCGCACCTAAGCCGCAAGAGAAGTTGCTGCTCTATATAGCGGCAACCAATCAAGTGGTTAGTGCTGCGTTAGTGGCGGAGAGGGAGGCAGATGATGAGCCAGCAACCATGGCAGATGCATCCAGCGACAAGCAGGGGGCTTCGCCGACAAGCTCTGGTCCCGACAAATATGGATCTGCGCAGGAGCATGACAAGATGCAGAAAAGAATGGTGCAGCGCCCAGTTTACTTTGTCAGTTCCCTTCAGCAGGGGGCTAGATCAAGGTACTCTGGTGTGCAGAAGTTGCATTTCGACCTCCTCATGGCCTCGAGAAAGCTGCGCCATTACTTCCAAGCACATGAGATCACAGTCGTCACTCGCTTTCCGCTGAAGAGGATACTGCAAAATCCTGAAGCAACAGGCAAGATTGTTGAGTGGGCACTGGAGCTGTCAAGCTTTGGCCTCAAGTTTGAGAGCACCTCAACTATCCAAAGCAGAGCATTGGCAGAGTTCATAGCAGAGTGGACGCCAACCCCAGAGGAAGAAATTCCAGAGACAAGCATCCCCGTCAAAGAAGCAAGCAAAGAATGGCTGATGTACTTTGATGGTGCCTTCTCGCTGCAAGGCGCCGGTGCAGGCGTGCTGCTTATCGCACCCACCGGAGAGCACCTCAAGTATGTAGTCCAGATGCACTTTCCCAAAGAGCAAGCAACCAACAATACTGCAGAGTATGAAGGATTGCTTGCCGAGCTCAGAATTGCAGCAAACCTTGGGATTAAGAAGCTTATTGTCAGGGGTGACTCGCAGCTTGTCGTCCGACAAGTGAACAAGAACTACCAGAGTCCGTTGATGGAAGCGTATGTCGATGAAGTGAGGAAACTAGAGGAGCACTTTGACGGCCTACAGATGGAGCATATCCCAAGAGCTCAGAATGACATTGCTGATGGCTTGTCAAAGTGCGCCGCACTAAAGTTACCTATGGAACCAGGGATCTTTGTGCTTAAGTTGACTCAACCATCCGTAACACCATCAACTAGACAAAGCAAGAAGAGGAAGTTGGTTTCTGGTGACTACTTTCCGGCAGAGCTCCCCGAAGCCGCCGCCAAGAAAGTCCCCAAAATCAACACTAAGAATGCTGAGGGGCAGTCTGCTCCGGCAAGCCTCATGGTTTGTTCCGTTGAAGCAGACGCTCCCGACAAGTTTTGCTCCGGCAAGCTTGTCGGGGAACATCAAGCTCCGGCAGGGCCGCAAGCCCTTGCCGTAGAAGCAGATGTTCCCGCAGCAGCAGATATGCCTTTAGTCCTTGTTGTCGAGCCACAAGCTCCAGCATGGGCACAGCAGATTGTCCACTTCCTTCAAACAGGAGAACTTCCCGAAGAACAAGAAGAAGCGGAAAGAGTAGCCCGGCAGTCAAGTATGTACCAGTTTGTCGATAGCATACTATACAGAAGAAGGCTCAACGGTGTGAAATTGAAGTGTGTTCGCCGGGAAGATGGACAAAAGCTGTTGGCGGAGATACATGGAGGCATATGTGGACACCACATTGGCGCAAGAGCACTTGCCGGCAAAGCTTTCCGGCAAGGTTTCTTTTGGCCGACAGCCCTCCAGGATGCAACTGCACAAGTAACCAAGTGTGAAGCGTGCCAGTTCCACTCCAAACAGATACACCAGCCAGCTCAAGCTCTCCAGACGATCCCTTTATCCTGGCCATTTTCGGTCTGGGGGCTCGATATCCTCGGCCCCTTCCCCCGAGCTGTCGGGGGCTTTGAGTACTTGTACGTCGCAATCGACAAATTCACAAAGTGGCCGGAAGTGCAGCCAGTGAGGAAGGTGACAGCACAGTCAGCAGTCAAGTTCTTCAGGTCGATTGTTTGCCGTTTCGGGATCCCTAACAGGATCATCACCGACAACGGCACGCAATTCACAAGCCGCACCTTCATGCAGTACGTCCAAGACCTTGGCGCCAAGGTCTGCTTCGCTTCTGTTGCTCATCCGAGAAGCAACGGTCAAGCAGAGAGGGCAAATGCTGAAGTGCTACGCGGGCTCAAGACCAGAACTTTCGACAGGCTGCACAAGTGCGGAAGGAACTAGATCGAGGAGCTGCCGGTGGTTCTTTGGTCGATCAGAACGACGCCAAATCGAGCCACTGGCCAGACAACTTTCGCTCTAGTCTATGGAGCAGAGGCAGTTCTCCCCACGGAACTCGTATACGGGTCACCTCGAGTGCTCGCTTATGATGAGCTAGAGCAAGAACAGCTGCGGCAAGACGACGCGCTGCTCCTTGAGGAAGATCGTCTTCAGGCTGCTGTACGAGCTGCTCGATACCAGCAAGCTTTGCGCCGCTATCATAGCCGCAAAGTTAAAGCCAGAAGCTTCGAGGAAGGAGACCTTGTTCTTTGGTGCATTCAATCCGCCAAGAATTCCAACAAGTTGACGCCGAAGTGGGAAGGCCCCTATAGGGTGAAACGAGTCACAAGGCCTGGCGCTGTCCGCCTTGAGACTGAAAATGGCATTCCGGTGAGCAACTCCTGGAACATAGAACATCTTCGTAAGTTTTTCCCGTAGGGCGCGGTTGCCGGAACCCGTTCCGGCAACCACCTTTTGTACAAGTCTTGCCGCTGTTGCATGTAATCCTTTGTACAAAGCCGGGCGCAGGTCCCGTGCATAAGTAAAATCCCATGTGCTCCGCACAGCTTGTCCATTTCATGCATTAGTTCCTTTCTTGCATGCGATTATCTGACACTTTGTGCATCACCTACATTCGGTAAGCAGTAACGAGCCGAAGAGCTCCATATTATTATTTTCTCTTCTTTCTTTTTCTTTTAAAGGAAAAGAAGGTTCCCTCGCACACATGTTTGCCAGGGGGGAAGGAGAAGGTTGTGGTGTGGACCAGGCGTCGTTCAAGCAAAGTTTTGCCTTGCCGGGAAGCAAACGACAGAAAAGCTAAGTTGCCAAAGTTTGAGCAATCACTTTTTTAAATTTTTGAGTTATCTTCCTCGAACGACCCTGCTTTGTATGGAAAACCTGTGCGCGAGGAACCCACTCGTGGCTAGTTGCGCCCTTACTTTTTTTCGAGTCAGCTCAATAGCTTAAGCGTGCTGCAGCTAGTCGCGACAAGGTTTCTTGTCGGAAACAGCGCCGCCAGCAGGCTGCTGAAGTTCCGCACTCAGCGCTCGCGGCTCGGGCGCCTGCGCCGACAAGTTCCCTAGAAGCGTAGGGTAAAAACATACAAAGGAAGGAATCTAGTAGAGGAAATAACATAGCAATTGATAAACAGAAATAAAGTTATATTACAAGATAACTTGTCGCAAGCTCTAATAGACTGTTTTCATAACATGATTAGGAGCGACAAGGGAAAAGAAGAAATAGGCGACCTAATCTACGCGTTCGCCCTCGACTCTCTTGATCTCGTTCACCTTGTCCACAATGGGTGCGACAAGGGCCTTGAGTGCGTCCAGATCGGCGTCAGACGGCAAGGACCTGAGGACGTTGGTGAAGTTGAGGCCTGGGTTGCGGAAGGCCACCTTCATCAGCACCTTCTGGAGAACCCCGGCGCAGATTTTGCGCGACTCGTCGGCCAGCTGCTTCGGGATCCTCTCCCGGAGCCGCTGGAGTGCCGTTGCCACGCCCTTGAAGAACAGGCTGAGCTTGGCGCTGGGTTGAAGACTCTCATCGGAAGGATACCCAAAGTCCTCCATCCCCAGCTGCGCCAGCTCCTCGTTGATGACTGCGGCAGTGTTCACCAGACCCTCGGTCCAGTGCTCCACTGTGTCCCTGAACGAGTTCTGGGTAACTGCAATGCTCTCCAGCAGCGCCGCGTCAGCCTTGACTTTCTCCGCCAAGGTCTTCTCCCGCTCCTTGGCAGCCTCCAGTGTCTGCGTCAGCGTGGCCAGCTTCAGCTCCAGGTCTGCTTTGGAATCCTTGGCGGCTCTGAGCTCCTTGCCCCTCTCAGCGAGAAGGCCTTGCAGCTCACTGTGTGCGGCAGCATCCTTCTCGCGCTCACGCTTGAGCGCGGCAAGCTCCACGCCGCTCTTCCCAATATCGGCCTCCAGCCGCGCCACCTTCTCCTCTAGCTCTTTATTAGCGGCCTCTACAGCTGCCGCCGCATCCTTTGCCTCCTTGAGCGCCCCGCCAAGTGCTCGCTCGCGCTCGGCGAGCTCTTCCTAGTAGCTGTCGAGGTGGGCCTTCCGCTGCACCAGCTCGCCTTCCCACGCGGACTGCTTCTCAGCAGCCAGCCTTTGCTCCTCCTAAGCTTCGGCCTTCTCGAGAAGAAAGGCCGTGCGCTCTTTGTCGACTCGCTCCCGCTCCTGCGCCAGAGACCGGAGAGCTTCTTGATTTTGGCCCCGGAGCTCCTCCGCAAGTTTCTCCATGTCCACTCCCGCCTTCGCGACAAGCGCTTCCCGGGAAGCCAGCATGGCTTGCCGGGTGCGGTAGAGTGACAGCAACTTCCGCAGCAGCTGCTCCTCCTCGGGCTCGCCACTGCTGCTGCCGGGCGTGTCAACCAATGACAGTCCAGCAGAGGCGAGCACCTCCCCGTCAAAAGCTTCCCCCTCGACTGGCGCCCTAGAGCTCGATGCCCAGGGTAGCTTGATGAAGATATCGTCGCTGGCCTTCAAGTAGGCCCCGGGCTGGGGCTCCTCAGAGCCCGGCTCCGCAGAAGCGGCAGAGGGTTCGGCGGTCGGCGCAGCACCCGACGCTCCTGCGGCCTCAGGGTCGTCAGTGCGATCGACCGACCCCTCGCCGGCTTCCGCAGCAGCAGCCCCGGCGGCCTCCTCGCCGGCGGTCTCATCAGCACCGGCACCTTCCTCACCGGCGCCCTCTATCTCCATTGGCTCAGCCGAAGATGGGTCTGAAGAACGAAAAAAGGAGGAAATCAATCAAAAATCCAAGAAAGGAAAAACGGAAGAAACAGAACCCAAGGGAAAGTTTCTGGGCAAGTGGATTACCCGCGCCAAGATCTTCAGTTGCGGCCTCGGTCGCCGCAGGATCAGTAGTGCCGTCCCTTGCCGGGGAGTCCCCCCTTGCCGGAGAGCGCTCCCTTGCCGGGGACTCCTCCCTTGGCGGCGCAGTCGAAGCAGGTGGCACTTCGGGACCGGCCTCCGGGCTCTCCTGATGAGGCTGCTCTGCTCCTGCACAAGTCAACAAGCAAGATATCAGCGAAGGAAAAAGCACTCAAGCGCGCCCGGCAGCAGAAGGTTAAACTATGAACTTACGCTGGGGGTTGCGCTGGGGGCTGCTTTGAGGAGTGATTGCCGGGTCCGTCAAGGTGATCTCGGACCCACCCCCTAACGACAAGGTGGGGTCATCTTCAATGACGATCACCGCGGCCTTGGCCCTCTTCGCCGCTCTCTGGGCCAGCGTCCTGAAAAAAAAGGAGCCCAGATTGGAGCAAGTCAGATACAAGATATAAACAGCAAGATTGAAGGATTACAAGAACACCAAAGAGACTTACTCTTCTTCCTCCTCGTCGGAACTGAGCCCGGAAAGATCAAAGTCCGGCCCTCCTCCTGTGCGGCGAGGTGGAGGAGTAGGATCCCTTGCCCGCTTGGCGGGGGCAGTAGTGGTGGCCCGGGAAGATCCCGCTCCAGTTGCCGCTGTTGTGTGAGGCGCTCCCACGGCAACATTGCTTGCCGCGGTAGAGCGGGTCGCGCGGCTCGGTGGCTGTGCAGCCGGCTGCCGCCCCGCTGCGTCCCCGGCCCTGCGAAGGCGCCTCCTTAGCGGGGCCGGGGGCTCCGCCTGCGGCAAGCTCTCTGAAGGCTCAGCATCCTCCTCGCCGGCCTCGCTCGACGCGGCTTCGGAACCGGCAGGCTCCTCCTCTCCCATGAACTCCGTGCGGTCGGCAAGGTTTGCCGCCTCTGCAGCCTCCGCCTCCTCCACGGTAAACCCAAACACACCCGCAGCAGCTGCGGCCGCAGCCTCTTCCGCCCTAGTAGCGATAAGCTGCAGCTCCTCGTCGGTGGTGTCACGGGTGAGGCTCTTCTGCTTGTCGGCGCGGACCGGCGCTTCCTCCAAGGTGTCGAAGAACGCTCGCACAATGTCATCTGCAGGCTCTTGCCAAGTTGGGACGATGCAGTGTGAATCGCACAACGGCATCATGGCGCGGATCCGGTCAAGCGAAGAGTTATTGCACAAAGGAACTACACCCCTCGGCAGTGTGAATGGGTGCTGGGGGTCGCGTTTGAATAACTCCAAGAGCATTGCGTCCAACTCCAAGACGGTGAAGTTGTAGTTGAGGCCCAGCTGCAGTCTCATGATGTCCGCCGAGTTCTTGAACTCACAGGCGGGCCTCCCCCTCTCCTGCAGGGGGGCAATGCGGCGGCGGAGGAAATCTGCCCCGACAGCACCTACGGTGAGCCCGGCAAGCCTGAGGCGAAGAATCCTAGTGATGGCGATCTTCAGCCTCTCGTCTTCCGGGGCCACGTTGCTCCAGTCATTGCCGCGCACTATTGGAGTTTGGCGCACGGCGGTGAAGGGCTGCGGATCCTCCTCGACGATCCAACACCACTCCGCTCTCCACTCCTCCCACTTGCTGCGAAGCTCACCCTCCAAGTACGCCTCTTTCTTGCCGACCCTCGAGACCCAAGCAATCCCTTCGGCAAGCGGCTCTCCTCTCTCTACCCGAGGTATGAAGAAGTGGCGGAAAAGGGCAACACTAGGGTGGAGTCCGACAAAGTTTTCGCACAAGTGTGCGAAAACTGCCATGGTCAGGACAGCATTGGGGGTGAAGTCAAGGAGGCGGAAGCCATATGTGTTCATAATGTCACAGAAGAATTCCGAGAAGGGCGGGCAGAGCCTGCAATAGAAGAATAGTGGGAAGAACGGGTACCCATTTGGAGCCGGCTTCGAAGCGGTAGCCGGGAGTACCCTCGTGCGCGGATGCGCACGCGTCTCCGTCGCCCAAAAAAGGTAGAAGTACTCCCTCAGCTCCTGCACGCCGAGCTGGGGGGTGAAGATCGCCCGCTCCTTCCGCAGCGCCACGAGCCGCTGCGCCTCGGCCGACTTCACACCCTTTCCCTTGTCGGCTTTCGGGCCCATGGCGGAGGTGGTGGAGAAGGTCGACGGCGTGGTGATGCTGGTGGCAGTGGGGGGGCGGAGCGCTGCTCTCTCGGCTTCGAGAAGAAGGGGGGAGCGGCGGAGTTTGTGAAGAAGGAGTAGCAGCAACCAGCGAGGGGGAACGAACTGCCCCTGTTTCCTCTACTTATAAAGAGGGACGGGGCGGACATTTCGCCCTTCCTAATAAACAACCGCCCACGATCTCTCCCACGATGCCGCATTCAACACGTGCCGTTATGGGAGAGTGCGGTGGATATGGAACAAGATTTAGCGTGGCTCAGCCCGTGTGTGCCCGTGCCCTGTTTTGGGCCTGGCCCAACAGCGCTCGGCACCGTGTATGGCCCAGGCCCGGGGGCTCCTGTCAGTGTACTAGAATAGGGGTACCCTAGTACCCCGAACTTGTGCACAGGCAGTTGCAGCACCCTGCGGCAAGGCTTGTCGGGCGAACGCCAAGACCCTCCAAGGTTCCCTTGGAGCCATCCAAGAGCAAAGTATATAAGCTAAGGAGACAAGACCCCGGCAAGAGGAGCTTGCCGGGAAGGCCTACCAAGGCGCACCAAGGAACTTGCCGCGACGCGCCACGCGCTCCGGCAAGGAGACAAGGCCCCGGCAAGAGGAGCTTGCCGGGAAGACTAAACAAGGTACCTCGAAGCCCGGCGAGCGACAAGCCTCCGGGCCCGACAAGATAGCAGTAGCGGCAAGGCGCTTGCCGCGGCAGGCGGCCACTCTGCACCCACGCTCCAGCGCATCCACCAATGTGTCGCTCTGGGGGCCTCTCCGGGCGCGCGTGGCGGAAGGCTGTGCAGCCAGCGGTGCGCAGTGGCATGCGAAGCTGACAAGATCACCATCGTGGCGAACAGTGGCGCCCTTAACAGTCCTTTTCTGCACTGTTTGGGCGACTCAGACGGGCATTTAATGCCCTTGTCCCCTACCGTCAGAGTTAGGTAGGGTGCACTGTACAAGCAAATGTACCAACTACCTTGCTTTTTACGTTTTTACCCTCCTCTGCGTTGCCACCTGTCGGTGACCCCTTTAGCATATAAAAGGAGGCCCATGTGCAACGTAGAGGGGGTTCGGTTCCGAGGTTCGATCACTTCGACTCGTTTGTAAACCAGAAAGAGACCACGCTCTCTCGAGAGCAAGAACACAAGATAACATAGCCAGACAAGCAGCAGTAGGAGTATTATCTCTCCGGAGAGCTCCGAAGCTGGGTAAACCGCTCGTGTGCTTCGCCTCGATCTGCTCTTCGTGCAACCTCCGCCCCCCACCGAACCGAAAGGGGCCATGTCCGCCGGCCCCATAGGTGTTCGTGGGTCAGTTTCCCCCGACAATCACCTTGACTCTTGCATAAAGTAAAAGACATAAAGTAAAAGATAGGACCTCCGCAGAGGGAAGCAGAGGTTGTCATGCGCTTTTAGGGTTGGATACACAAAATCTTAAAGCGAAAGAACGTCACTTTATATTGCCCCTTGTATATGGACCTTTATTATGCAGTCCGTCGCTTTTATTGCTTCCATAACAAGTTCGTACAAAGCTTATTTTCTCCACACTAATAAGTCATGCATATTTAGAGAGCAATTTTTATTGCTTGCACCGATGACAACTTACTTGAAGGATCTTACTCAATCCATAGGTAGGTATGGTGGACTCTCATGGCAAAAACTGGGTTTAAGGAAGTTTGGAAGCACAAGTAGTATCTCTACTTGGTGCTAGGAATTTTTGGCTAGCATGAGGGGGAAAGGCAAGCTCAACATGTTTCAATGATCCATGACAATATACTTTAACTAAGATGCGAGAAAACATAACCCATTACATTGTCTTCCTTGTCCAACATCAACTCTTTAGCATGTCATACTTAATGAGTGCTCACAATTATAAAATATGTCTATGATAATATATTTATATGTGAAATCTCTCTTCCTTCAATATTCTTTCATGAATTGTTCAAATGACCAATACAATGCTTGCTAACCGTCAATAAATTTACAACCTCTACTTCTTAGATGTGAAGTCATTACTCCCCATTGGATAAGCAAATGAGGCCTATATAATTTCAGATTTATGACAATCAACTCATTCAACAATTTACTCATAGGATATAAGTGAAGCCCATGAGTAAATGAAAAGCTACTCCAAAAAGATATAAGTGAAGATCAATGAGTAGCTAAATAATTATGCAACTATGTGAAGACTCTCTCTCATTAAAGAATTTCAGATCTTGGTATTGTATTCAAGCAGCAAGCAAAAAAATGACATTGCAAGGATAGCACAACTCATGTGAAGAAGCAAAAGCTTAGGCTCAGCCGATACTAACCGATAGTTGTTGAAGAAGAAAGGTGTGATGCCTACCGGGGCATCCCCAAGCTTAGATGCTTGAGACTTCTTGAAATATTATCTTGGGGTGCCTTGTGCATCCCCAAGCTTGAGCTTTTATGTCTCCTTAATTCCTCTCATATCATGGTTTCTCTTCTTTTTATCAAAAGCTTCATTCACAACAAACTCAACAAGAACTCGTGAGATCGGTTAGTATAAACCAATGCAAAACCTTATCACTTTCTACTGTAACAAATCACTAAAATTATTATACAACATTGCATACTAAATGCCTCTGCATATTTAATACTCCTATCCTCAAATAGAATCATTAAACAAGCAAACATACGCAAACAATGCAAACATAACAGTAATCTATCAAAACAGTACAGTCTGTAAAGAATGCAAGAATATAAATACTTCCCTAACTCCAAAAATTATGAACTAAAATTCCCACTGTAATAAATTTATCAGAGCTTAATATGCAAAAGGATTCAACGTTATACCATTCTCAGACTTTTCTAGGGAATTTTTGCAACAGCGGTAAACTTTCTGTTTTCAAACAGCAACATGTATACTAGCAAAATAAGCATGGCAAAGGCTATCCTTGACTTTTTTATTGAAACTAAAGATGAAAAACATTATTATAAATAACATCAAGCAAAAACTAGAAAAATAAAATGACACTCCAAGCAAAACACATGTCATGTGGCGAATAAAAATATAGCTCCAAGTAAAGTTACCGATGAACGAAGACGAAAGAGGGGAAGCCATCCGGGGCATCCCCAAGCTTAGTTGCTGGGTTGTCCTTGAATAGTACCTTGGGGTGTCTTGGGCATCCCCAAGCTTAGGCTCTTTCCACTCCTTATTCCATAGTCCATCGAATCTTTACCCAAAACTTGAAAACTTCAACCACACAAAACTCAAAAACAAAACTCGTAAGCTCCGTTAGTATAAGAAAATAAAACCACTTTAAGGTACTTTAATGAACTTATTATTTATTCATATTGGTGTAATACCTACTGTATTCCAACTTCTCTATGGTTCATACCACTTAATACTAGCCATAGATGCATCAAAATAAGCAAACAACACAATGAAAACAGAATCTGTCAAAAACAGAACAGTCTGTAGTAATCTGTATCAAACATATACTTCTGGAACTCAAACCATTCTAAAATAAATTGCTGGACCTGAGGAATTTGTCTATTAATCATTTTCAAAAAGAATAAACCTAAAATCACTCTCCAGTAAAAAAATGGCAGCCATTCTCGTGAGCGCTAAAGTTTCTGTTTTCTACAGCAAGATCACATAGACTTCACCCAAGTCTTCCCAAAGGCTCTACTTGGCACTTTATTGAAACAAAAGCTATAAAACATGATTACTACAGTAGCATAATCATGTGGACACAAAAAAACAGTAAGGGTAAATATTGGTTTGGCTCCCAACAAGCACTTTTCTTTAATGCCTTTCTAGCTAGGCATGATGATGACAATGATGCTCACATAAAGGATAAGAATTAAAACATAATGGGAGCATCATGAAGAATATTACCAGCACATTTAAGCCTAACACACTTCCTATGCATAGGTATTTTGTGAGCAAACAACTTAGGGGAACAATAATCAACAAGCATAGGAAGGTAAAACAAGCATAACTTCAAGATTTTCAACACATAGAGAGGAAACTTGACATTATTGTAATTCCTACAAGCATAAGTTCCCCCCTCATAATAATTTTCAGTAGCATCATGAATGAATTCAACAATATAACCAGCACATAAGGCATTCTTTTCATGATCTACAACCATAGAAAATTTACTACTCTCCACATAAGCAAATTTATTCTCATCAATAATAGTGGGAGCAAACTCAACAAAATAACTATCATGTGAGGCATAATCCAATTGAAAACTAAAATCATGATGACAAGTTTCATGGTTATTGTCGGTGTCAAAACCGGCGGATCTCGGGTAGGGGGTCCTGAACTTTGCGTCTAGGAGGATGGTAACAGGAGACAAGGGACACGATGTTTTTACCCAGGTTCGGGCCCTCTCGGTGGAGGTAAAACCCTACTCCTGCTTGATTAATATTGATGATATGGGTAGTACAAGAGTTGATCTACTGCGAGATCAGAGAGGCTAAACCCTAGAAGCTAGCCTATGGTATGATTGTTGTTCGTCCTGTGGACTAAAACTCTCCGGTTTATATAGACATCGGAGAGGGCTAGGGTTACACAGAGTCGGTTACAATGGGAGGAGATCTTCATATTGTATCTCCAAGCTTGCCTTCCACGCCAAGGAAAGTCCCATCCGGACACGGGACGAAGTCTTCAATCTTGTATCTTCATAGTCCGGGAGTCCGGCCATCCGGACACCCCCCTAATCCAGGACTCCCTCAGTAGCCCCCGAATCAGGCTTCAATGACGACGAGTCCGGCACGCAAATTGTCTTCGGCATTGCAAGGCGGGTTCTTCTGCAAATTCTATGCACCTGTCGGATAGTGTCCGGCTTCTGGTGCGTGTTGCTCTCCTCAGCTTCTGTGCCCCATAATGACCATCTTCCACGTGTCGAACGAAAGAGAAAAGCCAGGGAGTTTTTCATTTACCCCCCTAGCCGTGTAAATGAACCGCCCATAAAAGAGATGGGGGTTTAGATCCAATTCACACCTCCCTCCCTCCGCGAGTATTCATCAGAGCCCTTTCGACTGAGATCCATTCCACCATGGCCGGTCGAAGCAGCTCCTCCTCTCGCCTCTCCAGCCCTCGGCCCGGAGATTGGGAGCGGTGTTCTGTCCCGCATAGCAAGCTAGTAGCGCTTCAATCCAAGGGGATCCTCCCACCAGCATATATGGTCCTAGTTCGAGCCGGGATCGCCACCTATAGCGGCGGAGAGCAGGCAGAGAGCGTCCCCAATCCCTCTCAAGGAGAGCGGGTGTGCCTAGTTCCTTATTTAATAAGAGGACTCGGATTTCCAATTCATCGGTTTCTCTGAGGTCTACTAGAGTTTTACGGCCTCCAGCTACACAACCTCACGCCTGCCTCCATACTGCATGTTGCGGGCTTCGTGGCCCTCTGCGAGCTGTTCTTAGGCGTCGAGGCCCATTTCACACTGTGGAAGACGTTGTTCTGCCTTGTGCCCAGCTCTTAGGAGGGGTTAATTTATCAAGTGGGCAGAGCCGAACTATGGCGCATCGCTGGGACCGGATATCTATCCGGTACTCCAAAGAAGGTGTCTGAGGACTGGCCTTCGGAATGGTTTTATATGGATGACGTCCCCCTGCCGGACCTTGTACGGATCGGCCTCCCTGAGTTCAATAACACCCCGTTAAAGAAACGCCTGAGCTGGCGCCCACGGAGTCCTCAAAGGGAAACCGACAGGGACATCCTTTACCTGATGAGCCGGATAAGATTGTTGGCTCATTCCGGACTGACCATGATCGAGGTCATGGCCACATGCATTACGCGGGGGGTGCAGCCGCTTCAGTACAGAGGCCACCCCATGTGGGATTTCAACGGGGAGGACGACGCCACCCGGTGCGGTCGAAAGGGGCCGGATTTGGCTGCCACTCTAGCGAAGATCTTATCCGCTTTGTATAAGGGAGAAGAAGAGGAATTCCTTCGTGTCAACCCACGGGGCGGATTCTCTATGTATAGTCCTCCAAGCTGGGTGAGCGAATATTTTCACTTATCTACCCGCTTTCGAAATTCCCATAATTGAGTACTTAGTCTGGTGATGTTAACGCAGGAGCTGCGCTAGACTGTGAAGGAGATAAAAAGCCCTCCTCCGCAACCCGAGGACCCTGAATGATCCCTCGATACAGATTCCCAAGAGGACCCGGACTTATGTGTGGAGTTAATTGATGTGGTGTTTCATCAATTGAGTAAGGACAACACCTTAGTGGCCATTACGGCCGACTATCCCGGACTACTTCCAGCCTCAAAGGTAACCGAGACCGAAGTCCCAGTACTTTCAAGGAGATCCATCCATGCCTTATCTTGAATGCTGTAAACTAATAGTGTTTTCGTTTCGCAGGGGAAATCCTCGAGGCGGAAGGCCGAGCCCGCGGTGGGCAGCCAACAAGGGCAGCTGAAGCCAGTCGGGCCAAAAAGAAGTGCGGACCAGATCGAGATTCTGGCACAACGGTACGGCGTGCGAATTTAACGCCTAGGGTTTATGCCCCCAAGTCATACTAACACTCATGCTCCTCTTAGGAAGAAGAGAACCCGCCGGACTATATCCACCGGCCAGGCTTTAAGGTCGGGTCCGGAAGTGGAGGCGCACACGGGGCGCGCCTCGGGCGTTCCTCCGACAGAGGATGCAGACGGGCTATCTGCCACCAATTCAGAGGTGGAGAGTGCCATGAACCACAGGTGTCTCCGGACTGTTCTTCGTGACACATGTTTTTCCCCAGAGGCATTGGACGCCTTTAATACGGGAGATGCGTATCTCCGTGCCGCTCAAAATGGTCTAGCCAGAGCCACAGAGCAGTATGTAAAAGACATACAGGTGAGTAAAATTGAAGGTTATATATGTCAGTAGCCCCCGAGACTTGAAACAGTTAAGATAACTGTTTTAAGGATCATATGTTATGCAGGGTCTTACAAAGAAGAACACGAAACTATCCCAGGAGCTGGAAGAGTGCAAGGCCCAACTCGAGGCCGCACTGGCCACTTCAGATAATGCCAAGGGGACCCCATCAGGTAATATGCTTTGAAAGATAATTCCGTTGTGAAGTGCGGCATGTGTGCAATTCTGGCGATAATAGTGCAGATGGGGCCGGAGTAAATCCGAACAAGCAACAACTCCTACGCCAACTAAAGGCTGGCGAGAGCGTGCTGACGAGGGTGAGGCAAGAGAAGAACAAACTTCAAGACGCCAATACCCAGCTGGGCGAGGAACTAAAGGATGTTTGTGTTCAGCTGTCTGCTTCCGTAAAGGAAAATCGGCGACTTCGACGCGGCATTTTTAGTAAGTTCTTGAACGAATCTTCGAAAAAGGAATTCAGTGAGGAAGTCGTTTGACAGAGCTATGTCTGTAGGTATGCTGACAGGTCGTCCTGCGGAGGAGATGCCCGGTTCAACGGGGGACCTTCTTCCCGAGCTGTTGCAACTGCACGAACGAGTTCGGCACGCGATGCAAGGCGTCGTCCAGGCTATGTGGCCATCCCTCTCCATGCCCGAAGGCCTTGGGGAGCTTGCAAAGAAGCTGGAGGGAGTGCGGCAGTGCTTCCGATTGTGGAAGATATCGGCCTGCCGTCAAGGTGCCAGGGAGGCCTGGGCCATGGTGAAGACTCGGTACACGAAGGCGGACCCGAACCATATGGCCGAGGTCGGCCCTATGGGGCCTGACGGAAAGGAGATCCCTGTCAGTTTAGTATATGGCCAGGTAGAGCTGGCTGCCAAGTATTCTCAACAAGACTGTAAATTAGACCGCCTGTTGGATGGTATTGAAGAAGAATATACCGAGTCGAATTGACTCTATAATTTAAAATGACATGAAAAAATGCCTTCTAGCCAGATTGTAGATCGTTTGTCATTGCGGACCTTTTCAATTTGACCTCTGGACCCTATAGTCCGGAGTGTGTCCGAATACCCTCTCGGTTATGTAAGAACCGGGGCATGCATGGAGACAAGGCGTAGGGGTCATAATTTCTTTAGCAGACAAGTGCCCAACTAGTTATGTTATATTACATGGTTAGTAAGAAACATCTTCCAGGGAGAATAGTTCCGTTAGGGGTTCCTTTCCCTGGGAGGCATGCTCTAAAGTGCATGTCCGAACTGCGAGAAAGAGTAGAAAAGCATCTGGGGGCAGATAAATAAACAAGAAAAATCATCTTCTAGTTCACCGATCGAATATTCCCTTAAGAACGCTAGCTTTCGACTTCACCCAGTCTGAGGTACACATCCGGCTGACCCGGCAGTAACAATCGCAGAGGTGCTCCCTTTACCACCTAGCCGAATGAACGGGAACATAGGGGTAAGCACAGGAGCCATGCAACTCAGCTTGGCCAAAACTTAAGTCATATCGATGCATATAATGGTGTATAAAAGGTTCATGCGGAAGTGTCACACATGTTTTGGGCATGAGGCCCGTTAATATAAACTTCTGATAAAGAAGCCCCCAGGTATGATGAGCGCGGGTGGCGCGTCAAGTATGTGCGAAAAATCGCACAGGCAAGCCCCTAAGGGCTTGGGAGAGAAAAGGTAGGGAGAAGGAGAGAAATACCAGGCAGCAAATTTGAAAAAAAGGGACAGAGGAAGGAGACGAACACGGAGTCCGGCGCTAGGCGTAGAATCTTTGTAGGCGTGCTGCGTTCCATGGGTTCGGCTCGAGTCGGTTGTCCGATGCGTTTCGTAGACGGTACGCTCCACCAGTCAGTATTTGGTCGATTATGAAGGGACCCTCCCATTTGGGCTTTAGTTTGTCCTTTTTCTTGTCCAGCAGGCGTAGAACTAGTTCGCCAAGGTTATAGGTTTTGGCCCGTACTTCTCTGCTTTGGTATCTTCGAGCCTGCTATTGATAGAATGCGGAACGGGCTTTTGCCACGTCGCGCTCCTCCTCCAATGCATCCAAGCTGTCCTGCCGATCGAGCTCGGCTTCTCTTTCTTCGTACATGCGCACGCGAGGTGAGTCATGAATTATGTCGCAGGGCAGGATTGCCTCTGCGCCGTAAAACATAAAAAATGGTGTGAATCCGGTAGTGCGATTCAGCGTGGTCCGCAGCCCCCAAACTGCAGAGTCAAGCTCCTGTACCTAGTGCGTGTTAGATTCCTTGAGGGATCGCACCAGTCTGGGTTTGATGCCGCTCATGATGAGACCGTTTGCTCGTTCGACTTGACCGTTAGTTTGTGGGTGATAGACTGAAGCATAGTCGAGCTTGATGCCCATGTTTTTGCACCAGAGTTTAACTTCGTCAGCCGAAAAGTTTGTGCCGTTGTCAGTTATGATGCTGTGGGGGACGCCGTAACAGTGTACAACCCCGGATATGAAGTCTATCACCGGTACGGATTCGGTCGTCTTTACAGGCTTGGCCTCTATCCATTTGGTGAATTTGTCCACCATGACCAGTATATATTTTTCTTGTGGGTTCCTCCTTTAAGGGGTCCAACCATGTCAAGCCCCCAGACCGCAAAAGGCCAGGTAATGGGTATGGTTTGTAGGGCGGTAGGCGGCATGTGGCTTTGATTGGCGAATAATTGGCAACCGACGCATTGCTGCACTAAGTCTTGAGCGTCTGCCCGGGCCGTCGGCCTATAAAATCCGGTACGGAAGGCCTTGCTTACGAGGGCCCGAGCTACTGCATGGTGCCCGCCGAGCCCGGCATTAATTTCAGCCAGAAGATTTCACCCTTCTTCTTCGGAGATACACCTCTGAAGGACTCCGGTTGTGCTTTTCTTATAAAGCTCTCCCTCGTGGACCCTATAGGCTTTAGATCGCCGCACTATGCAGCGGGCCTCGTTTTGGTCCTCGGGAAGTTCCTACCTAGTTAGGTAGGCTAGGAATGGTTCCGTCCACGGGGCAATGACTGCCATTATTGTGTGGGCTGACGGTGTTGTTTCGTTGGCGGAGCCACCAACTGTGTCAGAATGTTCAGTGAGGGGTAGTGAGGT
This sequence comes from Triticum aestivum, assembly GCF_018294505.1. Taxonomy (NCBI): domain Eukaryota; kingdom Viridiplantae; phylum Streptophyta; class Magnoliopsida; order Poales; family Poaceae; genus Triticum; species Triticum aestivum. The sequence continues at coordinate 603,039,775 of NC_057813.1, forward strand.
TGTCTTCGGGCTGTTGTTTCCGGACTCTCCTTCCCATGATACGGATGGCTTAAAAAGCCTCTCTAGGAAGATGTTGGGAGGGACGGCATCACGCTTTGCACCGATGCGTGCCAACACGTCTGCTGCCTGGTTGTTCTCCCGGGCTATATGGTGAAATTCGAGCCCCTCAAACCGAGCTGACATCTTTAAGATGGCATTGCGATAGGCTGCCATTTTCGGATCCTTGGCATCAAAGTCTCCATTTATTTGGGATATCGCGAGGTTTGAATCCCCGCGGACCTCTAGGCGCTGGATGCCCATGGAGACTGCCATCCGGAGACCCTGTAGAAGGGCCTCGTATTCGGCTGCGTTGTTGTAGTCCGTGTACATTATTTGAAGTATGTATTGGACTATATCTCTGGTTGAGGACGTCAGAACGACGCCAGCCCCCAGGCCAGCCAACATTTTGGAGCCATCAAAGTGCATGATCCAGTTGGAATATGCGCCGTACTCTTTAGGGAGCTCGGCTTCAGTCCATTCGGCGATGAAGTCAGCCAAAACCTGCGATTTGATAGCTCGCCGTGGCTTGTAAGTTATATCGAACGGGAGGAGCTCAATGGCCCATTTGGCAATCCGGCCCGTTGCATCGCGGTTGTTTATAATGTCATTAAGAGGTACTTCGGATGCTACCGTTATCGAACACTCTTGGAAATAGTGTTGCAGCTTCCGGGATGCCATGAACACCGCATATGCTATCTTTTGATAATGCGGGTACCGAGACTTGCATGGAGTTAGGACAGTGGACACGTAGTAAACTGGTTTTTGGAGAGGGAACTTGTGTCCGTCCGTTTCTCGTTCGACGACGAGCACCACGCTTACAACTTGATGTGTTGCCGCAATGTATAATAACATTGGTTCGCCCGTGTTGGGCGCGGCCAGGACCGGATTTGTTGCCAGTATGGCTTTGATTTCTTCGAGTCCAGCCGTGGCGGCATCCGTCCACTCGAAGTGTTCGGTGCATCGTAGGAGGCAATAAAGGGGTAATGCCTTTTCTCCTAAGCGGGAGATAAAGCGGCTTAGAGCCGCCACGGATCCAGTTAATTTTTGTATTTGCTTGAGGTCTTTTGGGATATCCAATTGTGACAGAGCTCAGATCTTGGCTGGGTTTGCTTCAATTCCTCTGCCAGATACGATGAAGCCCAAGAGCTTTCCGGCTGGTACACGGAAAACGCATTTTTCTGGGTTGAGCTTAATGTCATATGCTCGGAGATTGTCGAATGTGAACCTCAAGTCGTCTACTAGAGTTTCGACATGTTTGGATTTGATGACCTCATCATCCACGTATGCTTCAAATGTTTTGCCGATCTGGTTGGCCAGACATGTCTGAATCATGCGCTGATATGTCACGTCGGCGTTTTTGAGCCCAAAGGGCATCGTGTTGAAGCAGAATGGGCCGTATGGGGTGATGAATGCCGTCGCAGCTTGATCTGACTCTGACATCTTGATTTGGTGATAGCCAGAGTATGCATCGAGGAAACACAATGAATCGTGTCCTGCAGTGGCGTCGATGATTTGATCAATACGGGGGAGGGGGAAGGGATCCTTTGGGCAGGCCTTATTTAGGTCTTTGAAATCGACGCATAGGTGCCAGGATTTGTCCTTCTTTGGTACCATCACCAGGTTTGCTAGCCAGTCCGGATGCATATCTCTGATGAATCCGGCTTCCAGTAGTTTTGCTAGCTCCTCTCCCATGGCTTGTCTCTTGGGTTCGGAGAAACGCCGAAGAGTCTGGTTAACAGGCTTGAATCCTTTTAGGATATTCAGGTTGTGCTTGGCCAGCCTGCGTGGGATTCCTGGCATGTCTGAAGGGTGCCAGGCAAAGATGTCCCAATTCTCCCGTAGGATTTCTCGTAGTGCGGCGTCTACATCGGGGTTTAATTGTGCCCCGGTGGAGGCCGTTTTTGTAGGGTCCGTTGGATGGACTTGGAATTTGACTATTTCGTCCGCTGGTTTAAAAGAGGTGGACTTGGACCTCTTATCTAGTATCACATCGTCCCTGTCCACCATTGAGCGCAACGCAGTTAGTTCCTCGGCCGCTAGGGCTTCGGATAATGCCTCGAGGGCCAGTGCGGCTGTCTTGTTTTCGGCGCGGAGCGCTATGTCCGGATCACTAGCAAGAGTGATGATTCCGTTGGGTCCGGGCATTTTGAGCTTCCTGTACCCGTAATGGGGTATAGCTTGAAAAAATTTGAATGCTTCTCGTCCTAACAGAGCGTGATATCCGCTGCTAAACGGGGCCACTTGAAATGTGACCTCCTCTGATCTGTAATTATCCGGCGTGCCAAACACCATATCCAGTGTGATTTTCCCTGAACAGCATGCTTCCCGGCTTGGTATTATTCCTCTAAAGGTTGTGTTGCTTCGGTCGATGCGGCTCCAGTCTATTTCAATTTTTCGCAGGGTTTCCTCGTAGATGAGGTTCAGTCCGCTGCCGCCGTCCATGAGTACCTTTGTAAGCCGGAAGCCGTCCACTATCGGACTGAGCACCAATGCGGCTGGTGCTCGGGTTGTCCGGAATTTAGGTTCATCACTGGCATTAAAGGTAATAGCCGTGTCACTCCATGGGTTTATTGTTGCTACTTGGTAGACTTCGGTAAGGCTGCGGAGCGTTTGTTTCCTCGCATTGTTTGATGCGAAAGTCTCGAAGACTGTTGACACCGTACTGGCATTTCTGGGGTGGTGCTCTGCGGATTCTGGAGTTAGAAGCTCCTCGCCGCTTCTGGCCACCTGCCGGAGTATCCAACATGCTCTAAGGCTGTGAGTTGGTGTGACTTCCCCTGAACTATGAATTTTACAGGGTCCATTGAGTCATCCCTCCAGTACGGTCCCATACCTTGTAGAGGGTTTTTGTTTTTTGCTGTTTGGCGCAGGTGCCTGGCGATAATGCGCCCTTTTGTTCCGGACTGGGATTGTATCCAGGGCCGGATTGTCCCAGAATTTAGTTTTGGTTTTCCGAACGCTTTCTGTCGCACAGTATTTTCGTACTATGGATGTCAAGTCGGCGAAGCGTGTAATTTCGCCGCGACTTATGGAGTTGAGGATTCCGATGTCTATGCAGTTGTTACAAAAGGATGAAATTGCATCTTTCTCAAGGCAGTCCTTTATCCTGTTCATAACCAGGAGGAATCTGGCCTAGTAGTGGTGTACTGTTTCCCCGGGCTCTTGCCGTATTTGGGATAGATCCCTTATATTTGGGTGGGCGGGTGGATTTAAATCCGGAACCTCGCCTGATATAAGACTCAGGGGCCAAGAAATTTCTGGATTCGGAAGCTTGTTTTCTTGGACGTTATACGATGAATCAGGCCTGCTGCCTGACTTTAGGTTCAGGGCTTGGGCAACATCCTCCCCTCCGCGGATGTCCGGCTTGGAGGGGTCGGGAATCCGGACACATATGGTCCTTAGGATGGGCGAAGATTTGCCGCATTGTTCTTCCACCACCTCAACGTGGTGGGTGACCTGGGGAGAGTCGATCTCTCTCTGATCGGGTTTAAGCCCAATCTGGCCGTAATCTGTGGCGACTCCCAGGGCGGCGATGCGATCCAAGAGCTCGTTTAAGGAAGAGAGCTCCATCGGCTCTAGCTGCTTGGCAAGTTCCGAGCTGATGTGGAGATTGCTTTCGATGGCCCGAGAGGTCATCGTCGGCGCGGCGGCCGAACAGGCGGTCATCAAAAAACTGCCTAGCCGGAGAGTTTGGCCGACAGCCAAAGCTCCTTTAGCAACAGCGCCGTCTTTAAAGACGGGGCGCGGCATCCTTCCTGACGGTGACGACACAGAGGAACTCTCAATGAAAGCACCAATGTCGGTGTCAAAACCGGCGGATCTCGGGTAGGGGGTCCCGAACTGTGCGTCTAGGCGGATGGTAACAGGATACAAGGGACACGATGTTTTTACCCAGGTTCGGGCCCTCTCAGTGGAGGTAAAACCCTACTCGTGCTTGATTAATATTGATGATATGGGTAGTACAAGAGTTGATCTACCGCGAGATCAGAGAGGCTAAACCCTAGAAGCTAGCCTATGGTATGATTGTTGTTCGTCCTACGGACTAAAACTCTCCGGTTTATATAGACACCGGAGAGGGCTAGGGTTACACAGAGTTGGTTACAATGGGAGGAGATCTTCATATCGTATCGCCAAGCTTGCCTTCCACGCCAAGGAAAGTCCCATCTGGACATGGGACGAAGTCTTCAATCTTGTATCTTCATAGTCCGGGAGTCCGGCCAAAGGTCATAGTTCGGCCATCCGGACACCCCCCTAATCCAGGACTCCCTCAGTTATCACTATTCTTAATAGCATACAAGTCATCACAATGATCATCATAGATAGCAACTTTGTTCTCATAATCAATTGGAACCTTTTCCGAAATAGTGGAATCATTACTAAATAAAGTTGACACTCTTCCAAATCCACTTTCATAATTATCACAATAATATTCAACATCCTCCAAAATAGTGGGATCACTACTTCCTGAAGTTGACACTCTTCCAAACCCACTTTCATCAATATAATCATCATAAATAGGAGGCATGCTTTCATCATAATAAATATTCTCATCAAAACTTGGGGGACAAAAAATATCATCCTCATCAAACATAGCTTCCCAAAGCTTGTGGCTTTGCATATCATTAGCATCATGGATATTCAAGGAATTCATACTAACAACATTGCAATCATGCTCATCATTCAAAGATATAGTACCAAACATTCTAATGCATTCTTCTTCTATCACTTGAGCACAATTTTCCTTACCATCATTCTCATGAAAGATATTAAAAAGACGAAGCGTACGAGACAAACTTAACTCCATTTTTTTTTGTAGTTTTCTTTTATAAACTAAACTAGTGATAAAAACAAGAAACAAAAAGATTTGATTGGAAGATCTAAAGATATACCTTCAAGCGCTAACCTCCCCGGAAACGGCGCCGGAAAAGAGCTTGATGTCTACTACACAACCTTCTTCTTGTAGACGTTGTTGGGCCTGGAAGTGCACAGGTTTGTAGGATAGTAGCAAATTTCCCTCAAGCGGATGACCTAAGGTTTATCAATCCGTAGGAGGCGTAGGATGAAGATGGTCTCTCTCAAACAACCCTGCAACCAAATAACAAAGAGTCTCTTGTGTCCCCAACACACCCAATACAATGGTAAATTGTATAGGTGCACTAGTTCGGCGAAGAGATGGTGATACAAGTGCAAAATAGATAGTAGATAAAGGTATTTGTAATCTGAAATAATAAAAACAGCAAGGTAGAAAGCGATAAAAGTGAGCGTAAACGGTATTGCAATGATAGGAAACAAGGCCTAGGGTTCATACTTTCACTAGTGCAAGTTCTCTCAACAATAATAACATAGATAGATCATATAACAATCCCTCAACATGCAACAAAGAGTCACTCCAAAGACACTAATAGCGGAGAACAAATGAAGAGATTATGGTAGGGTACGAAACCACCTCAAAGTTATTCTTTCGGATCAATCTATTCAAGAGTTCATACTAGAATAACACCTTAAGACACAAATCAACCAAAACCCTAATGTCACCTAGATACTCCATTGTCACCTCAAGTATCTGTGGGCATGATTATACGATATGCATCACACAATCTTAGATTCATCTATTCAACCAACACAAAGTACTTCAAAGAGTGCCCCAAAGTTTCTACCGGAGAGTCAAGAACGTGTGCCAACCCCTATGCATAGGTTCATGGGCGGAACCCGCAAGTTGTTCACCAAAACATACATCAAGAGGCACATGATATCCCATTGTCACCACAGATAAGCACGGCAAGACATACATCAAGTGTTCTCATAAAAGACTCAATCCGATAAGATAACTTCAAAGGGGAAAACTCAATTCATCACAAGAGAGTAGAGGGGGAGAAACATCATAAGATCCAACTACAATAGCAAAGTTTGGGATACATCAAGATCGTACCATAGAGGGAAGACGAGAGAGAACACAAGAGAGAGAGATCAAACACATAGCTACTGGTACATACCCTCAGCCCCGAGGGTGAACTACTCCCTCCTCGTCATGGAGAGCGCCGGGATGATGAATATGGCCACCGGTGAGGGATCGCCCTCCGGTAGGGTGCCGGAACGGGCTCCCGAGAGGTTTTTGGTGGCTACAGAGGCTTGCGGCAGCGGAACTCCTGATCTATCTTGATTTTTGATGGTTTTAGGGTACGTGGGGTTATATAGGCGAAAGAAGTCAGACGGGGGAGGTGCTCGAGGGGTCCACGAGACAGGGGGCCGTGCCCTGTCGTGGTTCTAAGTCTGATAGTAGAATGGGGGGTAGGTATGGAGAGGCAAGATCCTAGCTATGGAGTAGTTGTACACACGAGTGTTTTACGAGTTCAGGCCCTTCTCTGAGGAAGTAATAGCCCTACGTCTCGGAGCCCGGAGGCGGTCGACTGGTTTATGTGTATACGAGTTACAGGGGTGCGAACCCTTCTACCAGTGGAGGGGGGTGGCTTATATAGAGGACGCCAGGACCCCAACCAACCCACGTAGCAGAGGGTTAAAGTACATTAAGGCTGGGCGTTACTGGTAACGCCCTACATAAAGTGTCATCATGACCATTAAGACTACTTAATTACAGACCGTTTGGATATAGAGTAGATCCTGAACTCCTGGTGGTCGAGTGAGTGTTCATGGTCGAGTGTCTTCTAGCCAGTCGAGTGGAGTCCCTCTTGGTCGACTGGAAGGTAGCTTCGTCTAAGGATGTCCTTGGGTATGGTATCCTAGATAGGTCCATGACCCTACCCTAGGTACATAACATCATCATTAGCCCCCGAATGGATCGAGGTTCGAGTGAGGAAGGAGTTGACGATTTTCTCCGACCTATCTCCCGTGCTTTGATTATGTCGTATCTTGGATCGGCGATTTTTCTTTCGGCGTTGGCGTCAACTTTTACTTCAGTCGCCTTGATCCATTCTTGTCTTCTGTCGAGTGAACTTCCGAGCGACGGATCGCAGGAAAGATATTGTCTGACAGATTGATCTGCTGTTAGCGGATTTTGCGGGATCCGAATTTTAGGAGGCGCGCGAAGCGGGCGGACCGCGGTACTCGGATGGGATAAGGCGTGGACGCCTCGATTTCCGTGCCGCCTTTTTCTCCACGTATCGTGCGTGCGCGACTGTTTTGGCATGTGACAGGACCGCCCGGACCCACTCGTCAGCCACTCGGAAGCGTCCTTATATAAAGCGCCGGGCGAGGGCTTTTTGAACAGTGCCTTCCCATTCTTCTCTCCTCCCTTTTTGCCTCCACCCACTGCGCCTGCTCTCGCCTCCGCCTATCCACTCCTCGCGCGCTTCGCCGGCGACAATGGTGAAGGAGAAGACGGCGGCCTTAGAGCGCGCGAAGACGGCGGCCTTAGAGCGCGCGAAGAAGGCGACGGCGACGGGGAAAGCGAAGGGGAGACCGTCCAGTCAGGGCGGATCTTTGTCAAGGTCCCGCCTGCCAAAAGGTTGGGTCCAAGGGGATTGGATCCGCTCGACCATCACCGAGAAAGATCTCAATGACCTGGCCAATGAGCGACTGATCCCCCACGGGTCAGCAAGGCTTCCGGGGACCGAGTGTCAACCGCAGCCGCAGGAGGGTGAGTGCGTTCTTCTAGCCACTCATGTAGACCGTGGCTTTTCTCTGCCGCCGAGTGTTTTCTTCCGAGGGTTTCTGAATTTCTTTGGGGCGCAACTCCACCATTTCACCCCCAATTCCATCGCCTATCTTGCTGCCTTTGTGTCCATGTGCGAGAACTTCCTGGGTTGTCGACCACACTGGGGTCTCTTTAAGCACATATTCACCTGTCGCTCACAGACAATGAAAAAGGCGAGTCTGGACGATGAGAGGACTAAGGTTATCCAGATGTGCGGTGGTCTTGGGATTCAGATGAGGAATAAGAGTACTTTCCCGGCCATGACCCTTCCTGAGTCGGTCAGAGGATGGCAGTCGACTTGGTTCTACTGCCAAGACGAGTCGACACCGGGGCAGTCGACTGGTCTCCCTCCGTTTTCCATGGACCGAGTAGACAAACCCTCTTCTCTGAAAGTGCTTCCTAAGGAGAAAGTTCAGGTAAAAATGCTGATGGAGCGCGTAGTCCAACTCGTTAGGGACGGAGTGACGGGTATGGATCTTCTGGAGGTCTTCCTTAGGTGGAGCATCCAACCACTTCAGTACCGAGGCCATCCGATGTGGCTGTATTGTGGAACCGAAGACACCACTCGGGTCCGGTCGACGACGCCACACTGGAGAGGTGGGTGGCCGCAATCACGGGGAATAAGGACAACCCTCGAGGGGCTAGGAGGATCCCACCACTCGACTGTACCTACACGCCGGACACGGTATGGCCACTTATTTCCAATTGCAATCTTGATTTATTCATTCTGCTTTGTTGCGAATTGGTCGAGTGATCTTTGTTTTGCTTTGTTGCCTGATAGGCCACCACGGTGTTATACTCGATGCCCAATGGAGCGCAGACACCGACTGAAGAGGAGGAAGGAAGTGGGGGTGAAAGCCCGGAGGAGTGGGATTCGGATGCTGACGACGATGATGAGGGTGATGACTCTGATGAGGAGGAAGAGGAGGAGGAGGAGGAGGAAGTTGCACCTCCCCGCTCGGAAAGACGCTCGAAGCTTGTCCATGATCCCGCGGCTGAGCGTGGTAAGGGGGTCGCAACCGCTACCCAGTCGACCAAGCGCCCTCGGACTACTTCTCTGGCGCCGACTGAGAAGGCTCCGAAGAAATCTTGAGTGGCACCGTCGAAACCTACGAAGGTCTTGCCGAAGATGAAGATGGTGATCCCCACTATCTCAGGGTAATGGTAGTCTTGAGTTTTCCCCGTTTCATGAACTTGTTCTTGGTCGACTCATGGGCCAATCGACTGACTTCTGGAACTGCAGTGCTGCTACTTCTGATACTTCGGCCAGGGCTGAAGACCACGAGATGGAGGATGCTGTTACCTCAAAACCTGGTATGACTCTTGAGATGCCGTTTTCAGTCGATTGACTTATTGTCTCTAATTTTGATTCTTTCTGCAGCTTCATCTAACGTCGTTATCGATCTTCCCGACGACGACGACGAGGAACCACCAAGGCAGAGGAGGAGCAACAAGGCGTCTGCTGGCAAGGCGACTCAAGACATGCCAGCACCCGAGACGTTGGTCGTGGAGGGAGACAATGTCACTTGGCCTACCGTAACCTTTACGGTGCCATTGACGAGTGCTCGTCCTTCGTCGTCGAGTGCTACTCAACCCTCGCTTTTCTCAACCTACCCCATTCCTGAAGACCAAGCTAGTGCTGCTAAAGAAGCAATACGCCAAGCGGGGGTCATGATGGAGCAAGTGAAGGCAATACGAGAAGCCAGCCAGGCAGCCTATGATGCCAGTTCGGCTCTCCAGAGTAATGTTCAGGTCAGTCGGTCACTGCCTGTTCTGTTAGGATATGATATCTGAAAACTCTTCCTTCTGAAATGCTTAGAGTTTGTCCTACACCAGCTGGGTGTGTCGATTGAAATTCCGGATTAGTGGGGGCACGCTGAGTGCACCCACTGGGTGTAGTCCCCAAGGCTATGGTCGACTGCTGGCAGTCGACCATAGGCTTTATGTCTTAAGTTTTTTCCTTACTCGACTAGGTCGAATAGATTCATAGACCGGTGGGGGCATGCTGAGTGCACCCACTGGGTGTAGTCCCCAAGACTGTGGTCGACTGCTGGCAGTCGACTATAGTCTGAAGAACATCTCCCGTTTTTTGTTGTTGTTGTTGGTCGACTGGTCGACTCTAGTGGGGGCACGCTGAGTGCACCCACTGGGTGTAGTCCCCGAGACTATGGTCGAATGTTTGTATTCGGCCGTAGTCTTAGAAACGCTATGATTTTTCCTTACTCACTCGGAAGTGAATTGTCTTTGACATCTGTCGATTGGTTCTTCGTAGAAATCCTGTGACCTTGCGGCTCATTATACTGAGTTGGAGAACAAACACATTCAGCTCGAGCTCGATCTGAAACTGGCCCAAGAGAACTTGACGAAGGCGAAGGAGGAAGCTAAAGGTATGCTTGGTGAGGCCTTTGACGACTGCCTTTGCCTCTCACTTGTTTCCGAATCTAATCTCACTGTAACTTTGCAGACAAAGTGAGGGATGCCCTGAAGAAGCAAGAACTTGACTTGGCTGAGATGCAAAAAACTGCTTTAGAGAAGACCAGGCTTGCAGATGAGAAGCTGGCTTCAGTGACCAAGCTTGAAGAAGAAAACACCAATCTGAAAGCTGCTCTTGATGCTGCCAACCAGGAGGTCAGTCGACTGAAAAGTGACAAGACCACCCTGAATGACAAGGCCAATGAGTTGATGAGAAAGAAGAACGATCTGGAGGCTTATCTGGGTGGACTCGCCAAGAAGTTGTTCCTCATGCTTGAAGGTAATCTTTTGTATCAAACAAATATTTTAACTGTAACCTCCAACTGTTGTCTTGACTCGGTGGTTGTGCTTGCAGAATTTTGCCAGAACTTTGAAGAGGAAACTGGTCGACTGGAAGTAAACCTGGACCCCATCAACTCTCCCGTGAAAGATGAAGTCGCCATGAATGTGCTCTGGCTTGAATCTCGTGTTGCTGCTGTCATCGACTATCTCGCAAGGCTGAAAGTCGCAACCTCTCGCATCGACACGACACTCTGGCCAAGAGAGACACTCCAAAGCGACCTCGAGTCTCTGATGACTCGACTGAACGTGGTCCCAAGTCGAGTGCAGGAGTGGAAGAAGTCTTCAGCCAGGTGCGGTGCGGATGTTGCTCTGTCTCTGGTCCGCGTCCACTGCAAGGATGCATGAGAGGACAAGCTGGTGGCTCTTAGGGTGGCTAATACCAAGAAGCACGATTTCAGATCTTTCATGGAGACCTTCATTGCTACTGCCACTCGGATTGTAGATGGAATTGATCTGGACGAGTTTGTTGCACCTTCCATCCCTCCACAGGAGGGGTAAAAAACTTCTGAGCTTGATACTTTAAATTTGCCTCGGTATAACGAGTCAGTTTTGTAACCGACAAACCTTAACAGGCCTAGCGCCTGAGCACTTTCGGTTCCGTTAGGTGTTATCTGAACTTGGATTCAACGTTGAATATGTTTGCATTTGGTTTGAGGTGTATTTTGCAGGTTAAAGCGGAGCGCTCATTGCAATCGACTTGTTCCCCAATACACTTAGGCGAGCACTGGGCCGCAGCTAAGCCCCCGAGTGAGAGGTTTGCTCTCCACTCGATAAGATTTTCAAAAACTTAGGCGAGCACTGGGCTGCAGCTAAGCCTCCGAGTGGGAGGTTTGCTCTCCACTCGGTAGGATTTCAGATACTTAGGTGAGCACTAGACTGCAGCTAAGCCCCTGAGTGGGAGGTTTTCTCTCCACTCGGTAGGATTTTAGATACTTAGGCGAGCACTAGACTGCAGCTAAGCCCCCGAGTGGGAGGTTTGCTCTCCACTCGGTAGGATTTTAGATACCTAGGCGAGCACTAGGCCGCAGCTAAGCCCTCGAGTGGGAGGTTTGCTCTCCACTCGGTAGAATTTTCAAGAACTTAGGCGAGCACTAGGCTGCAGCTAAGCCCCCGAGTGGGAGGTTTGCTCTCCACTCGGTAGGATTTTCAAGAACTTAGGCGAGCACTGGGCTGCAGCTAAGCCCCGAGTGGGAGGTTTGCTCTCCACTCGGTAGGATTTTCAAGAACTTAGGCGAGCACTGGGCTGCAGCTAAGCCCCCGAGTGGGAGGTTTGCTCTCCACTCGGTAGGATTTTCAAGAACTTAGGCGAGCACTGGGCTGCAGCTAAGCCCCCGAGTGGGAGGTTTGCTCTCCACTCGGTAGGATTTTCAAGAACTTAGGCAAGCACTGGGCTGCAGCTAAGCCCCCGAGTGGGAGGTTTGCTCTCCACTCGGTAGGATTTTGTATTGGTGGTGTAGCTCGGAAGGAGAGGATAGCAGTCGACCTGCACCTCGTCCTCCTTGTAGAGCGCATGTTGTATTTGTGGCGTAGCTCGGAAGGAGAGGGTAGCAGTCGACCTGCACCTCGTCCTCCTTGCAGAGCGCACGTTGTACTTGTGGCGTAGCTCGGAAGGAGAGGGTAGCAGTCGACCTGCACCTCGTCCTCCTTGCATAGCACACGTTGTACTTGTGGCGTAGCTCGGAAGGAGAGGGTAGCCGTCGACCTGCACCTCGTCCTCCTTGCGAAGCGCATGTTGTATTTGTACCTGCACCTCGTCCTGCAGCTAAGCCTCCAAGTGGAAGGCTGGCTTACCACTCGGTAGGATTTTTGTTTATCTTAGGCGAGTACTTGGACTGCAGCTAAGCCTCCGAGTGGAAGGCTGGCTTACCACTCGACAGGATTTTGTTTATCTTAGGCGAGTACTTGGACTGCAGCTAAGCCTCCGAGTGGAAGGCTGGCTTACCACTCGGTAGGATTTTGTTTATCTTAGGCGAGTACTTGGACTGCAGCTAAGCCTCCGAGTGGAAGGTTGGCTTACCACTCGGTAGGATTTTGTTTATCTTAGGCGAAACGGGTTTCGCAGCTAAGCCTTCGTGTGGGAGACTGGCTCACCACTCGGTTAGGATTTTTTTTTTACAGACTTGGGCGAATCGGATTCGCAGCCAAGCCACCCACTGGGGGATTGTTTTGAGTGGACAAAAGAAATAACGATTACTGGGAAAATTATAAAGCTCCTGTCTTTGATAAATAAACTACAGAAATACTTTTATTACAACTCATCCAAGTGAATACTTAAGTGTAAAAGGGGCGGAGAAGCTCCGCGTTCCAAGCTCGGGGCTCGTCGATCTGATGCTCGACATTGTAAAGACGGTATGCTCCGTTGTGGAGAACCTTGATGATGATGAAGGGACCTTCCCAAGAAGGAGCAAGCTTGTGTGGTTTCTGCTGATCCACTCGGAGAACTAAATCTCCTTCCTTGAAGGCTCGACTCTTCACGTTTTTGGCGTGGAAGCGACGCAAGTCTTGTTGGTAAATGGTCGATCTGATCAGAGCCATCTCCCTTTCTTCCTCTAAAAGGTCGACTGCAACCTACCATGCTTGTTCTGCTTCAGCTTCAGTGGGCGTTGTGGAGAAGGTCACTCGGCAAGACTGCTTTAGCTCCGTAGACCAAGAAGAATGGAGTTCTTCCAGTCGACCGGTTGGGCGTGGTCCTTAACCCCAAAGCATCGAGGGAAGTTCGTCGACCCATGCACCAGCCGCATGCTTAAGATCACGCATCAAACGGGGTTTCAACCCTTTGAGAATCAAACCGTTGGCTCGTTCTGCCTGTCCATTCGACTGTGGATGAGCGACTGAAGCATAGTCGACTTGTGTGCCTTGAGACGTACAGAAAGCTCTGAACTCTTCTGAGTTGAAGTTTGACCCGTTGTCAGTGATGATGCTGTGCGGGACTCCATATCTGAATATCAATTCTCTGATGAAGCTGACAGCAGTACTGGCATCGAGGTTCTTGATGGGTTTAGCTTCGATCCACTTAGTGAACTTGTCGACTGCTACCAGCACATGGGTAAAACCGCTTCTGCCTGTTCTCAAAGGACCGACCATATCCAAACCCCATACTGCAAAGGGCCAGATGAGTGGTATAGTCTTCAAAGATGACGCGGGCTTGTGTGACATATTGGAGTAAAATTGACATTCCTCGCACTTGTCGACTATCTCCTTCGCCATTTCATTCGCTCTTGGCCAATAAAATCCGGCTCGATATGCTTTGGCCATGATGGTCCGAGAGGACGCGTGATCGCCACAGGTCCCCGAGTGGATGTCATCAAGGATTATTCGACCTTCCTCCGGTGTTATGCATTTCTGACCAACTCCAGTCGTGCTTTCTCTGTACAACTGTCCCCTTATCACGGTAAAGGCCTTAGATCGACGGACGATCTGTCGAGCCTCTTCTTCGTCCTCCGGGAGTTCTTTCATCAAGATATACGCGATATATGGTACTGTCCAATCGGGAGTGATCACTAAAACTTCCATGATCAGGTCGACCACTGCTGGGACTTCAACCTCAGTCGGATCCGTAACACTCTTAGGTTGCGGAGCTTCGTCGGTAAAAGGATCTTCTATGACTGACGGAGTGTGGATATGTTCCAAGAACACATCACTGGGGATGGCTTCTCTCTTGGATCCTATCTTCGCCAAATCATCAGCTGCTTGATTTTTCAGTCGGGGTATGTGGTGGAGCTCTAACCCTTCGAACTTCTTTTCGAGCTTCCTCACTGCATTGCAGTATCCAGTCATGGCTGGGCTTCTAACGTCCCACTCCTTCATCACCTGATTGACCACCAAATCTGAGTCGCCATAGACCATAAGGCGACGGACGCGAGTGAAATGGCCATGCGCAACCCATACAAGAGTGCTTCATATTCTGCTTCATTGTTGGAGGAATCAAAGTGGATTTGGAGCACATATCTGAGTTTATATCCTCAGGGGGAAACCAAAACAACCCCAGCACCAGAACCATTTAACATCTTAGATCCATCAAAGAACATGGTCCAATGCTCCGAGTGAACTTGAGTCGGCTGCTATTGCTCAATCCACTCGGCAAGGAAATCTGCTATAGCCTGGGACTTAATGGCTTTCTTTGCCTCGAATTTGACATCAAGGGGAAGGAGTTCAATCGCCCATTTAGCCATTCGACCAGTTGCATCTCTATTATGCAGAATCTCTGACAATGGTGCGTCGCTGACGACTGTAATGTCATGATCAGAGAAATAATGAGCAACCTTCTTCATGGTCATGTAGATCCCATATACAAGCTTCTGATAATGAGGATATCTTTGCTTCGATGGGGTCAAAACTTCAGAGAGATAATACACTGGGCGCTGAACTTTGAAGGCTTTCCCTTCTTCTTCCCGCTCGACCGTAAGTACTGTACTGACGACTTGTCCTGTGGCTGCAATATAAAGCAACAGAGGCTCTTTGCTGATTGGAGCAGCAAGCACCGGCTGGGTGGAGAGCAGAGTTTTTAACTCGGCAAACGCTGCATCAGCTTCTGGAGTCCACTCGAACTTGTCTGCCTTCTTCATCAGTCGGTAAAGGGGCAATGCCTTTTCACCGAGGCGAGAGATGAATCGACTTAAAGCGGCCAAGCATCCAGTAAGCTTCTGGACGTCGTGCACACGCACAGGGCGTTTCATTCGGAGTATGGTGCCAACTTTTTCTGGGTTAGCATCGATTCCTCGTTCTGAAACGAGAAAACCGAGTAACTTTCCGCCAGGTACTCCGAATGTGCACTTCAATGGATTGAGCTTGATATCATACCTTCTGAGATTGGCAAATGTTTCAGCTAGGTCAGTCAATAGGTCGAAACCCTTTTGCGACTTGACCACGATATCATCCATGTACGCTTCCACATGCCGACTGATTTGAGTGAGTAAACACTTTTGAATCATTCTCATGAACGTGGCTCCGGCATTCTTGAGGCCGAATGGCATGGTGATATAGCAGAAGCACCCGAATGGAGTGATGAAAGCTGTTTTGATTTCGTCAAGTCCATACAGACGGATCTGATGATACCCGGAATAAGCGTCTAAAAAAGATAATCTCTCGCACCCTGCGGTCCAGTCGACAATTTGGTCGATGCAAGGGAGAGGAAAATGATCTTTCGGGTAGGCCCGATTGATATGTTTGAAATCAATGCACATGCGAACTAAGTTGTCCTTCTTGGGAACCATGACGACATTGGTGAGCCACTCGGAGTGGTATATCTCTCGGATAAACTCTGCTGCAAGGAGTCGAGCCACCTCCTCGCCAATGGCTTTTTCTTCTGAATGGTGGACCATCGAAGATGTTCTTTAACAGGTTTCGCTTTTGAGTCGACTCTAAGGCAATGCTCAACCAGCCCCCTGGGAACACCCGGCATGTCAGCTGGCTTCCATGCAAAGATGTCCCAGTTCTCACGGAGGAACTGGATGAGTGCTTCTTCCTATTTAGAGTCGAGTGTTCTAGAAATATGGGTCGGAGCTGCATTGGGGTCAGTCGGATGGATATGAACTGGCTTCGTCTCCCCAGACGACTGAAATGCTGACTCTGTGGCGGGCTTCTTGGCCCGCAGCAAATCACTCGGATCTGCATTCTTCTTGTATTCCTCCAACTCTACCACTGTTATCTGGTCATCCGCAATCTTTGAGCCTTTCTGGAAACACTCTTCTGCCTTCTTCCGGCTGCCAGTGATAGTGATCACGCCTTTGGGGCCAGGCATCTTTAATTTGAGGTACACATAACATGGTCGAGCCATGAAGCGGGCATAGGCTGGTCTTCCCAAAATAGCGTGGTAGGCGCTTCGGAAATCCACGACTTCAAATGTCAGCTTCTCTTTGCGGAAATGCTGCGAGTCGCTGAACACTACATCCAGAGCTATTTGGCCGAGTGACTCAGCCTTCTTTCCAGGGATGACTCCGTGAAAACTCATGTTGCTGGAACTGAGCCTGGACATCGGAATGCCCATTCCCTTGAGCGTCTCTGCATACAGTATATTCAATCCACTGCCGCTATCCATCAGTACCTTCGTCAGTCGAGTGCCTTCGATGACTGGGTCGACCACCAGTGCTTGCCTCCCAGGGGTGGCAATGTGAGTAGGGTGATCAGACTGGTCGAAAGTGATGGGAGTTTGCGACCATCTCAGATAGCTTGGTGTCGCCGGGGCGACCATATTGACCTCACGGTTGATCACTTTCAGTCGACTTTTGCTCTCTACATCAGCAAAAATCATCAGAGTGGAGTTGACATGAGCGTACTCTCCATCACTGTCCTCCTTGTCCTCAGCCTTGTCCGACTCCTTCTCTTTGTCCTTCAGCTGTTTTCCTTGAAACTGCTGGATTAAGAGCCGGCACTGGCGAGTGGTATGCTTTGGGTAGATGAAGTTACCCTCTTCGTCTTTCTTCGTGTGGATATGACACGGTAGATCCATCACGTCGTTACCTTCCTTATCTTTTACCTTCTTGGGGTTCCAAGATCCTTTGGGCTTCCCTTTGAATTTGCCCTGAGTCACGGCCAGAGCCTCTCCAGGAGTAGCTGGCTCGGCCTTCCGCTTCTGCTTCCGACTGGAGTTTCCTTTCTCCGACTGACTCGGCTTGTACTTGCCACTCCAGAGTCGGTCCTCTTCTTCGCCATTGGCGTACTTGGTGGCTATTTCCATCATCCGACTCAGGGTCATATCTCCAGTTCGACCAAACTTCAGGCTCAACTCTCTGTTCTTGACACCATCCTTGAAGGCGTAGACCGCTTGATGGTCTGACACATTCTCTACAGTATGATGCAAAGTGATCCATCTCTGGATGAAATCTCTCAGTATTTCACTCGACTTTGTACGCAAACTTGCAGCTCTGTCAATCCGGCCGGTCGCTTGCAAGTTCCCTCGAACGTCTTGACGAACACTCGGGAAAGATCTTCCCAGGTGTAAATGCTGCTAGGAGCTAACTGATTCAACCACGCCCTGGCCGAACCCTCTAGCATAAGTGGCAAATGCTTCATGGCCACCTCATCATTACCGCCACCAATCTGAACAGCCACTTGCTAGTCTTCAAGCCAAGTTTCAGTCTTAGACTCTCCGGTGAATTTATCGCTCCAGTCGCCAACCTGAAGTTGGGGGGTATCACTGCGGCTCTGATGGCTCTGCTAAAGCATTCTGGACCTGAAACGTGGACTCGGCTGCTTGTGGGCACATCTCTGTCATGGCCACCTCTATGAGCTCTGTTCCGGTCGACCAAACCTTGCACGATGATGGATCTCGCGTCAAAGCCTGGCTCTCTGGGGTCGACTGGAGCTCTCCGCCCAACACTGAGCTGGCGTCTGTCATCTTGCTACCGATGGGCGTTAGACCCACTTCTCAGGGGAGGAGTGGGCACTCGACGCCTGTGATCACGATCAAATCGATCATCATAGTGGTCCCGCCGGCCTTCACGTCCCACGCGCCTTGGAGGCGACCTTGGACTGTGAGCCGACTGAACAGTATTCCAGCGACGGATCGACTGTGAATCCTGTTGCGCGACTGTGACACAGCTGAATTCTGATCTCCTGCCGCCTGGAGCAAATCTCTGATCTGCATCAAGCCTCTTCCAACCTCCGATTGAGAGGGCTGAATTGACTCCGCTATACGGGCTGCAGCTGCCAAATTCTGAATCGGGGTTCGATATACCTGAGTCGGTTGCGGAAAGAGCTGACATCGGCTGGAGTCGGGTACTCGTTGACGCGCACGCTCATCGAGTGCTCACTGGAGGTTCTCCAGTCGAGTGCGTTCAGCCAAATTGGCCAAACGCGCCTCTTCTAGGGCACGAGCTTCAGGAGTTTCTCCTGCAATGGGAGTATGCAGAGCATCCATGTTCCGGCGGCGAAGTTCTTCCCTCTACTGAGAAGTGAGTGGCTCGGGCTGATACTCTTTGTGGGCCTGAGTGGGGTCACCCCCGTCGTCCATCCCGTCGTTGCGGGGGAAACCGGGAGGACTACAAGGCCCGTTGACCATCAGGACCTCCGCCGCTGGATCACTGCTATCGCACTCGGATGCAGTCTCTACGGAGCCAGTCGAACAGGCCGTAGAGGGATTCGTCGGGCTCAATTGCTGCGACTTGGGTGGTGGCCGACTGGCGAGCCACTGCGTGTCTCACCCATCGCTGGAGCCTCGACCGACCGGAGCGCTTGCGCTGGCGGGAGACAGGGAGGGAGGATGGCACAGGAGTCGACCGGTATGGGGTCGACGGCTACCGCAGCAGGACGCCGCGGACACACGCCCGAAAGTGCGTCGCCCCGCGGACGGGGAGCGCGTCGATGTCGAGTGGTGCCTCATGGAGCCAAGCGGAGTCGTCGGCGATGAAAGCGAGCGCACCGAGACGGATCTCGCGGCCCTCGACCAGAGCTCCGCCGGAAACCATGATGAAGGCAATCGAACAAATTGCAACTTCTCCCAAAAGTCGCTAAGACACCTGCCCCACGGTGGGCGCCAACTATCGTGGTTCTAAGTCTGACAGTAGAATGGGGGGTAGGTATGGAGAGGCAAGATCCTAGCTATGGAGTAGTTGTAAACACGAGTGTTTTACGAGTTCAGGCCCTTCTCTGAGGAAGTAATAGCCCTACGTCTCGGAGCCCGGAGGTGGTCGACTGGTTTATGTGTATACGAGTTACAGGGGTGCGAACCCTTCTACCAGTGGAGGGGGGTGGCTTATATAGAGGACGCCAGGACCCCAGCCAACCCACGTAGTAGAGGGTTAAAGTACATTAAGGCTGGGCGTTACTGGTAACGCCCTACATAAAGTGTCATCATGACCATTAAGACTACTTAATTACAGACCGTTTGGATACAGAGTAGATCCTGAACTCCTGGTGGTGAAGTGATTCTTCATGGTCGAGTGTCTTCTAGCCGGTCGAGTGGAGTCCCTCTTGGTCGACTGGAAGGTAGCTTCGTCTAAGGTTTTCCTTGGGTATGGTATCCTAGATAGGTCCATGACCCTACCCTAGGTACATAACATCATCACGCCCTGTAGGGGGGCGCGCCCCCCTATCTCCTGGGCTCCTCGAGGATCTTCTGACTTGATCTCCAAGCCTCTAGGGTGATATTCTTCCAAAAAATCACGATGTCGAAGGTTTCATTCCGTTTGGACTCCGTTTGATATTCCTTTTCTTTGAAATACTGAAACAGGCAATAAAACAGCAATATGGGCTGGGCCTCCGGTTAATAGGTTAGTCCCAAAAGTAATATAAAAGTGTATAATAAAGCCCATAATCATTCAAAACAGATAATAATATAGCATAAATGCTTCATAAATTATAGATACGTTGGAGACGTATCAGTCAACTGTCGACTCACAACTAGGGGGCATGTGTTTGTAGGGCCCGTTTGCATGTCTACCAACGAGCCGCAAATAGAACGCGTCGTACTTTTTTGTAGTGGACCTAGTTGCATGTCAGCAATCAACTCGCTACTAGGGGGGCCTATGTTTGTAGGGGCCCAATTACAAGTCAACCATCGACTCGCACCTAGGATGCATCATACCTTTTTGTAGTGGCCCCAGTTGCATGTCAGCCATTGACTCACAACTGGGGGGCACATGTGTTCTAGGGGCCCAATTGCAAGTTTACCATTGACTCGCAACTAGGATGCGTCGTACTTTTTCGTAGTGGCCCCAGTTGCATGTCAACCATCGACCCACAATTAGGGGGGCGTATGTTTTGTAGGTGCTCAGTTGCAAGTCAATCATCGACTCGCAACTGGGACACGCCGTACTTTTTTGTAGTTTCCTCAGTTGCATGTCAACCATCGACTCGCAACTAGGGGGCGTATGTTAGTAGGGGCTCGGTTGCAAGTCAACCATTGACTCGCAAGTAGGGGGAACTATGTTTGTAGGCACCCAGTTGCAAGTCAACCATCAACTCGCAACTAGGGTGAGTGTATGTTCGTAGGGGTCCAATTGCAAGTGAACCATCAACATGCAACTAGTACGCATCGTACTTTTTTCTAGTGGCCCCAGTTGGATGTCAACTATGAACTCGCAACTAGGGGGACTTATGTTTGTATGGGCTTGGTTGCAAGTCAATCATCGACTCACAACTAGCGGGTATATGTTTGTAGGGGCCCAGTTATAAGTCAATCATTGACTCGCAACTAGGCGGGGGATGTATGTTTGTAGGGGCCTAGTTGCAATTCAACCATCGACTCAAAACTAGGACGCGTCATACTTTTTTGTAGTGGCGGCAGTTGCATGTCAACCATCGACTCGCAACTAGGGGGCATATATTTTTAGGGCGGCAATTGCAAGTCAACCATCGACTCGCAACTAGGACGCGTCATACTATTTTGTAGTGACCCCAGTTGCATGTCAACCATCGACTCGCAACTAGGGGGCGTATGTTTGTAGGGGCCCAGTTGCAAGTCAACCATCGACTCGCAACTAGGGGGGCGTATGTTTGTAGGGGCCCAGTTGCAAGTCAACCATAGACTCGCAACTAGGGGGGACGCATGTTTGTCGGGGCCTAGTTGCAATTCAACCATCAACTCGCAACTAGGGGAAACATATGTTTGTAGCGTCCCAATTGCAAGTTAACCATCAACTCACAACTAGGAAGCGTCGTAATTTCTTGTAGTGGCCCCAGTTGCATGTCAATCATCGACTCACAACTAGGGGGAACATATGTTTGTAGGGGGGCTATTGAAAGTCAACCATCACTCACAATTGTGCGTCATAATTTTTGTATAGTGGCCCCAGTTGAATGTCAACCATCGATTCACAACTAGGGAGGGGGCATATGTTTGTAGGGGCCAGTTGCAAGTCAGTCATCGACTCGCAACAGGGATGCATCGTAGTATTTTGTAGTTGCCCCAATTGCAAGTTAACCATCGACCCGGAACTAGGACGCATCGTACTTTTCTGTAGTCGGCACAGTTGCAACTCCACCCTCGACTCGCAATTGGCACGTAGTTTGTTCTCATCCTAGTTTCAAGCCCACCACAACTCGCAACTAGAAATGTAGTTGTTGTTGCCTCGGTTGCAAGCCAACCCCTGGTTTGCAATTGGGACTGACCTTTTTTATTCACGCCAAATTGCAAGCCCGCCCTAGACTCGCAACGTGGCTCACCCTTTTTTTGTCACACTTAGTCGCAATTTCACCCTTTACTTGCAACTGGGCTTGAATTTCTTTTTGTTGCCCAAGTTGCAAGTCCACCATCCATTTGTAACTAGGCTTTGAACTTTTTTGTTGCCACCTCAATTGCAAGTCGTCACGACCATTTTTTGAATCCACAAAAAAGATGAACTCATGAAATTTTCTAGAATCACAAATATTTTTGAATTCGTGAACATTTTTTTCAAATTCTTGATTTTTTAAATTGCAAACATTTTTCAGCTCGTGAACTATTTTTTACTTGCAAAATCAAACATTTTTCAAATTAGTACATAATACATAAATGCATTTACTTTTATTAAAATATTTACTTGAAAATATAAGCTTTTACCCCAGATGCACTTTCACGTTTTGAAATGGAAAAAAGTTTAGTGCCCATGTAGATGCTTTTTTGGGACGTACATACTTCTATGTTTTTTCTTGTGTGATACAACCGATCGTTGCTTTTCACAATCGTTGTTTTTCTTCGAGCAGACATTAGTATCGTGAGAAACAAACAGTTGGCCTAGACTAATGGTCATGAGAAATAAACAGTTGTGCTGGATGTTCGCTACATCTACGTGAGCGACTTAGCCATGTGTTGGGGAACGTAGTAATTTAAAAAAAATTCCTACGCACACGCAAGATCATGGTGATGGCATAGCAACGAGAGGGGAGAGTGTTGTCCACGTACCCTCGTAGACCGTAAGCGGAAGCGTTAGCACAATGCGGTTGATGTAGTCGTACGTCTTCACGATCCGACCGATCCAAGTATCGAACGTACGGCACCTCCGAGTTCAGCACACGTTCAGCTCGATGACGATCCCCGGGCTCCGATCCAGCAAAGCTTCGGGGATGAGTTCCGTCAGCACGACGGCGTGGTGACGATGATGATGTTCTACCGGCGCAGGGCTTCGCCTAAACTCCACGACGATATGACCGAGATGGAATATGGTGGAGGGGGGCACCGCACACGGCTAAGGAACGATCCGTAGATCAACTTGTGTGTCTATGGGGTGCCCCCCGCCCCCGTATATAAAGAAGGGAGGGGGGAGGCCGGCCGGCCCTTGTGGGCGCGCCAAGGAGGAGGAGTCCTCCTCCTAGTAGGAGTAGGACTCCTCCTTTCCTACTCCTACTAGGAGGGGAAAGGAAGGGGGAGAGGGGGGAAGGAAAGAGGGGGGCGCCGCCCCCCCCCCCCCTCCTAGTCCAATTCGGACCAGAGGGAGAGGGGGCGCGCGGCCCTCCCTGGCCGCCCCTCTCTCTTCCCACCAAGGCCCATGTGGCCCATTAACTCTCCGGGGGGGTTCTGGTAACCCTCCGGCACTCCGGTTTTCTCCGAAATCACCCGGAACACTTCCGGTGTCCGAATATAGTCGTCCAATATATCAATCTTTATGTCTCGACCATTTCAAGACTCCTCATCATGTCCGTGATCACATCCGGGACTCCGAACAAACTTCGGTACATCAAAACTTATAAACTCATAATAAAACTGTCATCATAACTTTAAGCGTGCGGACCCTACGGGTTTGAGAACTATGTAGACATGACCTAGAACTATTCTCGGTCAATAACCAATAGCGGAACATGGATGCCCATATTGGTTCCTACATATTCTACGAAGATCTTTATCGGTCAAACCGCATAACAACATACGTTGTTCCCTTTGTCATCGGTATGTTACTTGCCCGAGATTTGATCGTCGGTATCTAATACCTAGTTCAATCTCATTACCGGCAAGTCTCTTTACTCGTTACGTAATACATCATCTCGTAACTAACTCATTAGCTACATTGCTTGCAAGGCTTATAGTGATGTGCATTACCGAGAGGGCCCAGAGATACCTCTCCGACAATCGGAGTGACAAAACCTAATCTCGAAATACGCCAACCCAACATGTACCTTCGGAGACACCTGTAGTACTCCTTTATAATCACCCAGTTACATTGTGACGTTTGGTAGTACCCAAAGTGTTCCTCCGGTAAACGGGAGTTGCATAATCTCATAGTTACAGGAACATGTATAAGTCATGAAGAAAGCAATAGCAATATACTAAACGATCAAGTGCTAGGCTAACGGAATGGGTCATGTCAATCACATCATTCTCCTAATGATGTGATCCCGTTAATCAAATGACAACACATGTCTATGGTTAGGAAACATGACCATCTTTGATTAATGAGCTAGTCAAGTAGGGGCATACTAGTGACTATATGTTTGTCTATGTATTCACACATGTATCATGTTTCCGGTTAATACAATTCTAGCATGAATAATAAACATTTATCATGATATGAGGAAATAAATAATAACTTTATTATTGCCTCTAGGGCATATTTCCTTCGGTCTCCCACTTGCACTAGAGTCAATAATCTAGATTACATAGTAATGATTCTAACACCCATGGAGTCTTGGTGCTGATCATGTTTTGCTCGTGAGAGAGGCTTAGTCAACAGGTCTGCAATATTCAGATCCGTATGTATCTTGCAAATCTCTATGTCTCCCACTTGGACTTGGTCCCGGATGGAATTGAAGCGTCTCTTGATGTGCTTGGTCCTCTTGTGAAATCTGGATTCCTTTGCCAAGGCAATTGCACCAGTATTGTCACAGAAGATCTTCATTGGTCCCGATGCACTAGGTATGACACCTAGATCGGTAATGAACTCCTTCATCCAGACTCCTTCATTTGCTGCTTCCGAAGCAGCTATGTACTCCGCTTCACATGTAGATCCCGCCACGACGCTTTGTTTAGAACTGCACCAACTTACAGCTCCACTGTTTAATAAAAACACGTATCCGGTTTGCGATTTAGAATCGTCCGGATCAGTTCAAAGCTTGCATCAACGTAACCATTTACGGCTAGCTCTTTGTCACCTCCATATACGAGAAACATATCCTTAGTCCTTTTCAGGTATTTTAGGATGTTCTTGACCATTGTCCAGTGATCCACTCCTGGATTACTTTGGTACCTTCCTACCAAGCTTATTGCTAAGCATAAATCAGATCTGGTACACAGCATTGCATACATGATAGAGCCTATGGCTGAAGGATAGGGAACATCTTTCATTTTCTCTCTATCTTCTGCAGTGGTCGGGCATTGAGTTTGACTCAACTTCACACCTTGTAACACGGGCAAGAACCCTTTCTTTGCCTGATCCATTTTGAACTTTTTCAAAATTTTATCAAGGTATGTGCTTTGTGAAAGTCCTATTAAGCGTCTTGATCTATCTCTATAAATCTTGATGCCCAATATGTAAGCAGCTTCACCGAGGTCTTCCATTGAAAAACTTTTATTCAAGTATCCTTTTATGCAATCCAGAAATTCTATATCATTTCCAATTAATAATATGTCATCTACATATAATATTAGAAATGCTACAGAGCTCCCACTCACTTTCTTGTAAATACAGGCTTCTCCAAAAGTCTGTATAAAACCATATGCTTTGATCACACTATCAAAGCGTTTATTCCAACTCCGAGATGCTTGCACCAGTCCATAAATGGATCGCTGGAGTTTGCACACTTTGTTAGCACTTTTTGGATCAACAAAACCTTCTGGCTGCATCATATACAACTCTTCTTCTAGAAATCCATTCAAGAATGCAGTTTTAACATCCATTTGCCAAATTTCATAATCATGAAATGCAGCAATAGCTAACATGATTCGGACAGACTTAAGCATCGCTACAGGTGAGAAAGTCTCATCGTAGTCAACCCCTTGAACTTGTCGAAAACCTTTTGCAACAAGTCGATCTTTATACACAGTTACATTACCATCAGCGTCAGTCTTATTCTTAAAGATCCATTTATTCTCAATGGCTTACCGATCATCGGGCAAGTCAACCAAAGTCCATACTTTGTTTTCATACATGGATCCCATCTCAGATTTCATGGCTTCTAGCCATTTTGCGGAATCTGGGCTCATCATCGCTTCCTCATAGTTCGTAGGTTCGTCATGGTCAAGTAACATGACTTCCAGAATAGGATTACTGTACCACTCTGGTGCGGATCTTACTCTGGTAGACCTTCGAAGTTCAGTAGAAACTTGATCTGAAGTTTCATGATCAATATCATTAGCTTCCTCACTAATTGGTGTAGGTGTCACAGGAACCGGTTTCTGTGATGAACTACTTTCCAATAAGGGAGCAGGTATAGTTACCTCATCAAGTTCTACTTTCCTCCCACTCACTTCTTTCGAGAGAAACTCCTTCTCTAGAAAGGATCCATTCTTAGCAACGAATGTCTTGCCTTTGGATCTGTGATAGAAGGTATACCCAACTGTCTCTTTCGGGTATCCTATGAAGACACATTTCTCCGATTTAGGTTCGGGCTTATCTGGTTGAAGTTTCTTCACATAAGCATCACAGCCCCAAACTTTAAGAAATGACAACTTTGGTTTCTTGCCAAACCACAGTTCATAAGGCGTCGTCTCAACAGATTTTGATGGTGCCCTATTTAACGTGAATGAGGCCGTCTCTAAAGCATAACCCCAGAACGATAGCAGTAAATCAGTAAGAGACATCATAGATCGCACCATATCTAGTAAAGTACGATTACGACGTTCGGACACACCATTTCGTTGTGGTGTTCCGGGTGGCGTGAGTTGCGAAACTATTCCACATTGTTTCAAATGTAAACCAAACTCGTAACTCAAATATTCTCCTCCACGATCAGATCGTAGGAATTTTATTTTCTTGTTACGATGATTTTCTACTTCACTCTGAAATTCTTTGAACTTTTCAAATGTTTCAGACTTGTGTTTCATTAAGTAGTATAACCATATCTGCTTAAATCATCTGTGAAGGTGAGAAAATAACGATATCCGCCACGAGCTTCAACATTCATCGGACCACATACATCTGTATGTATGATTTCCAATAAATCTGTTGCTCTCTCCAAGTACCGGAGAACGGTGTTTTAGTCATCTTGCCCATGAGGCACGGTTCGCAAGTACCAAGTGATTCATAATCAAGTGATTCCAAAAGTCCATCAGTATGGAGTTTCTTCATGCGTTTTATACCGATATGACCTAAACGGCAGTGCCACAAATAAGTTGCACTATCATTATTAACTTTGCATCTTTCGGCTTCGACATTATGAATATGTGTATTACTACTATCGAGATTTAACAAAAATAGACCACTCTTCAAGGGTGCATGACCATAAAAGATATTACTCATATAAATAGAACAACCATTATTCTCTGATTTAAATGAATAACCATCTCGCATCAAACAAGATCCAGATATAATGTTCATGCTCAACGCTGGCACCAAATAACAATTATTCTGGTCTAAAACTAATCCCGAAGGTAGATGTAGAGGTAGTGTGCCGACTGCAATCACATCGACTTTGGAACCATTTCCCACGCGCATCGTCACCTCATCCTTGGCCAGTGCTAGCTTATTCTGTAGTCCCTGTTTCGAGTTGCAAATGTTAGCAACAGAACCAGTATCAAATACCCAGGTGCTACTGCGAGCTCTAGTAAGGTACACATCAATAACATGTATATCACATATACCTTTGTTCACCTTGCCATCCTTCTTATCCGCCAAATACTTGGGGCAGTTCCGCTTCCAGTGTCAAGTCTGCTTGCAGTAGAAGCACTCAGTTTCAGGCTTAGGTCCAGATTTGGGTTTCTTCTCTTGAGCAGCAACTTGCTTGCTGTTCTTCTTGAAGTTCCCCTTCTTCTTCCCTTTGCCCTTTTTCTTGAAACTAGTGGTCTTGTTAACCATCAACACTTGATACTCCTTCTTGATTTCTACTTCCGCAGCTTTTAGCATTGCGAAGAGCTCGGGAATTGTCTTGTTCATCCCTTGCATATTATAGTTCATCACGAAGCTCTTGTAGCTTGGTGGCAGTGATTGGAGAATTCTGTCAATGACACTATCATCAGGAAGATTAACTCCTAGTTGAATCAAGTGATTATTATACCCAGACATTTTGAGTATTTGTTCACTGACAGAACTATTCTCCTCCATCTTACAGCTATAGAACTTATTGGAGACTTCATATCTCTCAATCCGGGCATTTGCTTGAAATATTAACTTCAACTCCTGGAACATCTCATATGCTCCATGACGTTCAAAACGTCGTTGAAGACCCGGTTCTAAGCCGTAAAGCATGGCACACTGAACTATTGAGTAGTCATCAGCTTTGCTCTGCCAGACGTTCTTAACGTCGTCAGTTGCATCAGCAGCAGGTCTGGCACCCAGCGGTGCTTCTAGGACGTAATTCTTCTGTGCAGCAATGAGGATAATTCTCAAGTTACAGACCCAGTCCGTGTAATTGCTACCATCATCTTT
Source organism: Triticum aestivum (assembly GCF_018294505.1). NCBI lineage: Eukaryota > Viridiplantae > Streptophyta > Magnoliopsida > Poales > Poaceae > Triticum > Triticum aestivum. Next base: position 603,067,711 of record NC_057813.1, read on the forward strand.
CAACTTTGCTTTCTCAAGGAACGCATTAAAATTCAATGGAACAACAGCACGAGCCATCTATCTACAATCAAACATAGACAAGCAAAATACTATCAGGTACTAAGTTCATGATAAATTTAAGTTCAATTAATCATATTACTTAAGAACTCCCACTTAGACAGACATCTCTCTAGTCATCTAAGTGATCACGTGATCCAAATCAACTAAACCATAACCGATCATCACGTGAGATGGAGTAGTTTTCAATGGTGAACATCATTATGTTGATCATATCTACTATATGATTCACGCTCGACCTTTCGGTCTCCGTGTTCCGAGGCCATATCTGCATATGCTAGGCTCGTCAAGTTTAACCTGAGTATTCTGCGTGTGCAAAACTGGCTTGCACCCGTTGTAGATGGACGTAGAGCTTATCACACCCGATCATCACGTGGTGTCTGGGCACGACGAACTTTGGCAACGGTGCATACTCAGGGAGAACACTTCTTGATAATTTAAGTGAGAGATCATCTTAAAATGCTACCGTCAATCAAAGCAAGATAAGATGCATAAAGGATAAACATCACATGCAATCAATATAAGTGATATGATATGGCCATCATCATCTTGTGCTTGTGATCTCCATCTCCGAAGCACCGTCGTGATCACCATCGTCACCGGCGCGACACCTTGATCTCCATCGTAGCATCGTTGTCGTTACGCCATCTATTGCTTCTACGACTATCGCTACCGCTTAGTGATAAAGTAAAGCAATTACAGGGCGTTTGCATTTCATACAATAAAGCGACAACCATATGGCTCCTGCCAATTGCCGATAACTTCGGTTACAAAACATGATCATTTCATACAATAAAATATAGCATCAAGTCTTGACCATATCACATCACAACATGCCCTGCAAAAACAAGTTAGACGTCCTCTACTTTGTTGTTGCAAATTTTACGTGGCTGCTACGGGCTGAGCAAGAACCGTTCTTACCTACGCATCAAAACCACAACGATAGTTCGTCAAGTTAGTGATGTTTTAACCTTCGCAAGGACCGGGCATAGCCACACTCGGTTCAACTAAAGTGAGAGAGACAGACACCCGCCAGCCACCTTTAAGCACGAGTGCTCGTAACAGTGAAACCAGTCTCGCGTAAGCGTACGCGTAATGTCGGTCCGGGCCGCTTCATCTCACAATGCCGCTGAACCAAAGTATGACATGCTGGTAAGCAGTATGACTTATATCGCCCACAACTCACTTGTGTTCTACTCGTGCATATGACATCTACGCATAAAACCAGGCTCGGATGCCACTGTTGGGGAACGTAGTAATTTCAAAAAAATTCCTACGCGCACGCAAGATCATGGTGATGGCATAGCAAAGAGAGGGGAGAGTGTTGTCCACGTACCCTCATAGACCGTAAGCGGAAGCGTTAGCACAACGCGGTTGATGTAGTCGTACGTCTTCACGATCCGACCGATCCAAGTACCGAACGTACGGCACCTCCGAGTTCAGCACATGTTCAGCTCGATGACGATCCCCGGGCTCCGATCCAGCAAAGCTTCGGGGATGTGTTCTGTCAGCACGACGGCGTGGTGACGATGATGATGTTCTACCGGTGCAGGGCTTTGCCTAAACTCCGCGACGATATGACCGAGGTGGAATATGGTGGAGGGGAGCACCGCACACGGCTAAAGAACGATCCGTAGATCAACTTGTGTGTCTATGGGGTGCCCCCCGCCCCCGTATATAAAGGAGGGAGGGTGGAGGCCGGCCGGCCCTTGTGGGCGCGCCAAGGAGGAGGAGTCCTCCTCCTAGTAGGAGTAGGACTCCTCCTTTCCTACTCCTACTAGGAGGGGAAAGGAAGGGGGAGAGGGGGAAGGAAAGAGGGGGGTGCCCCCCCCCCCTCCTAGACCAATTCGGACCAGAGGGAGAGGGGGCGCGCGGCCCTCCCTGGCCGCCCCTCTCTCTTCCCACCAAGGCCCATGTGGCCCATTAACTCTCCGGGGGGTTTCGTTAACCCTCCGACACTCCGGTTTTCTGCGAAATCACCCGGAACACTTCCGGTGTCCGAATATAGTCGTCCAATATATCAATCTTTATTTCTCGACCATTTCGAGACTCCTCATCATGTCCGTGATCACATCCAGGACTCCGAACAAACTTCAGTACATCAAAACTTATAAACTCATAATAAAACTATCATCATAACTTTAAGCGTGCGGACCCTACGGGTTCGAGAACTATGTAGACATGACCTAGAACTATTCTCGGTCAATAACCAATAGTGGAACCTGGATGCCCATATTGGTTCCTACATATTCTACGAAGATCTTTATCGGTCAAACCGCATAACAACATACGTTGTTCCCTTTGTCATCGGTATGTTACTTGCCCGAGATTCGATCGTCGGTATCTAATACCTAGTTCAATCTCGTTACCGGCAAGTCTCTTTACTCGTTACGTAATACATCATCTCGTAACTAACTCATTAGCTACATTGCTTGCAAGGCTTATAGTGATGTGCATTACCGAGAGGGCCCAGAGATACCTCTCCGACAATCGGAGTGACAAAACCTAATCTCGAAATACGCCAACCCAACATGTACCTTCGGAGACACCTGTAGTGCTCCTTTATAATCACCCAGTTATGTTGTGACGTTTGGTAGTACCCAAAGTGTTCCTCCGGTAAACGGGAGTTGCATAATCTCATAGTTACAGGAACATGTATAAGTCATGAAGAAAGCAATAGCAATATACTAAACGATCAAGTGCTAGGCTAACGGAATGGGTCATGTCAATCACATCATTCTCCTAATGATGTGATCCCGTTAATCAAATGACAACACTTGTCTATGGTTAGGAAACATAACCATCTTTGATTAATGAGCTAGTCAAGTAGAGGCATACTAGTGACTATATGTTTGTCTATGTATTCACACATGTATCATGTTTCCGGTTAATACAATTCTAGCATGAATAATAAACATTTATCATGATATGAGGAAATAAATAATAACTTTATTATTGCCTCTAGGGCATATTTCCTTCACCATGCGCCCCACGAGGGTGGAGGGCGCCCCCCAGGGCGCGCCATCTGCCTCGTGGACTCCCTGTGGGGGCCCCTGACGTGAAACGGACGCCAACCCCTCATATAAATCCCCAAACTTCCAGAACAAGACTTAGATCGGGAGTTCCACCGTCGCAAGTCTCTGTAGCCATCAAAAACCAGTCGGGACCCTGTTCCGGCACCCTGTCAGAGGGGTATCCATCACAGGTGGGCATATTCATCATCCCGACGCTCTCCATGACGAGAAGGGAGTAGTTCACCCTCGGGGCTGAGGGTATGTACCAGTAGCTATATGTTTGATCTCTCTCTCTCTCTCTCGTATTCTTGACTTGGCACGATCTTGATGTATCGCGAGCTTTGCTATTATAGTTGGATCATATGATGTTTCTCCCCCTCTATCTCCTTGTGATGAATTGAGTTTTCCCTTTGAAGTTATCTTATCGGATTGAGTCTTTAAGGATTTGAGAACACTTGATGTATGTATTGCATGTGCTTATCTGTGGTGACAACGGGATATTCACGTTAAACCCGGGCAAACGTCGGACCGGGCCGGGTTTCGGGTCGGGCTTGTAAAAGCCCGACCTTCATTTCCCAAGCCTGAGCCCGGCCCAAAGCCCGAAATACTCCCTTTTTTCAAGCCCGAGCCCGGCCCGAATGCTGTTTTTTAGTGTACGCACGTACAAGCCTGGCCCGAAGCCCGAAATCCCGGCCCGAAGTACATAAAAAATGAAGCCCGAGCCCGGCCCGAACTATCTTCCGGGCTGCAAAACAAGGCCCGAGCCCAGGCCGAACGTCAAGCCCGACCCGGCCCGGCCCGGGTTTTTCGGGCCGGGCTCGGGCCGGGTCGTCGGGCCGGGCTGCCCATGCCCAGGTTTAATTCACGTGATCCACTTGATGTATGTTTTGGTGATCAACTTGCGGGTTTAGCGACCTTGTGAACTTATGCATAGGGGTTGGCACACGTTTTCGTCTTGACTCTCCGGTAGAAACTTTGGGGCACTCTTTGAATTTCTTTGTATTGGTTTGAATAGATGAATCTGAGATTGTGTGATGCATGTCATATAATCAAACCCGCGGATACTTGAGGTGACATTGGAGCATCTAGGTGACATTAGGGTTTTGGTTGATGTGTGTCTTAAGGTGTTATTTTACTACGAACTCTAGGGCTGTTTGTGACACTTATAGGAATAACCCAATGGATTGATCGGAAAGAATAACTTTGAGGTGGTTTCATACCCTACAATAATCTCTTTGTTTGTTCTCCGCTATTAGTGACTTTGGAGTGACTCTTTATTGCATGTTGAGGGATTGTTATATGATCTAATTATGTTATCATTGTTGAGAGAACTTGCACTAGTGAAAGTATGAACCCTAGGCCTTGTTTCGAAGCATTGCAATACCGTTTTCGCTCACTTTTGTTACTTGCTACCTTGCTGTTTTTATAATTTCATATTAAAAAACCTATATCTACCATCCATATTGCACTTGTATCACTATCTCTTCGCCGAACTAGTGCACCTATACAATTTACCATTGTATTGGATGTTTTGGGGACACAAGAGACTCTTTGTTATTTGGTTGCACGGTTGTTTGAGAGAGACCATCTTCATCCTATGCCTCCCACGGATTAATAAACCTTAGGTCGTCCACTTGAGGGAAATTTGCTACTGCCCTACAAACCTCTGCACTTGGAGGCCCAACAACGTCTACAAGGAGAAGGTTCCGTAGTAGACATCAAGATCACACGGCCAGTTTTTACCCAGGTTCGGGCCACCGCGAGGCGTAAAACCCTACTCCTGCTTTGGTGGATTGATGGTGGAAAAGGTGGTGGTGGGCGTAGCACACTTGCCCAGAAGGGTTACCTCGAGGTCAAGTGGATACATGCGTATGAATATGTGCGGGGCCGTGCTTGCCAACCTCGCGAACCCTTTCTACGGTTTCCATAGGCCTCCTTTTATAGGTTAAGGGATCACCACAGTGGCAAATCAGTCTTTACGTACTGATTAGATAGCGAACAGTGCTATCATACCTAACTCTGCAGGCTGACTGAGTGCATTGAATGCGCCGTTGAGTGTCACATCATAGCATGCCCGACAGTCCTTGCAAGGCTGTTTTGGCAGCTTCGCGCGTGCTTGCTTGACACGTCTCAGGACGGGTGTCATATGGAGGTGTTTGTTGTAGGAACTGGCTACCATGTGGCAAAAAGCGGCCACTTAGTCATATCGGGGCTTGACACCGCACTAATCTGTGACTTGCGTCGCTCATGAGGTGGAGCGGTGGAATGGCTCGCTTTCGCAAGCCCCGGCAGGGCTTGCCGGGACGATCTAGAAGTATGCTTCCAGGACAAACCCAACCTTGCCAGGCTCGCCTGCCCAGCAAGGGAGGTTCTTTCCTTCACGGTATCTTGCTTCTCTGGCTTATCTTGATCTTCTTTATCTGCACTTGGACCCATTGATGAATTGGTCCTTCTTGCTTGATTTGATCTTGGTGTTGTAATCTTTGTCCTTGTGCCTATGCATGGTCTGGGCAACGAACCCAGGGTTTGTTGCACCGACAGGATGTGCTTGCACTCCAACATCATGAGGCACCACACCCCTGCCCAAGGTGTGTCGCACTGGAGGAGAGGGCCTGAGGAGCCATACCAAGCTCGTTGGGTATTCCGCTGAAGGGATCGATATATATAGTTGACTAGAGGGGTGAATAGGAAACTAACAATTTTTAGCTTTTCTTTACCAAATTAAACTTTGCATCAAAGTACGTTGTCTAGATATGCAACTAGGTGAGCAACCTATATGATGCAACAACAACAAGCACACAAGCAAGCAATGGATACAACACAATATAAGCTTGCACAAGTAAAGGTGAGAGATAACCAAAAGCGGAGTCGGTGGAGACGAGGATGTGTTATCGAAGTTCCTTCCCTTTAAGGGGAAGTACGTCTCCGTTGGAGTGGTGTGGAGGCACAATGTTCCCCAAGAAGCCACTAGGGCCACCGTATTCTCCTCACACCCTCACACAATGCGAGATGCCATGATTCCACTATTGGTGCCCTTGGACGCGGCGATCGAACCTTTACAAACAAGGTTGGGGCAATCTCCACAACTTAATTGGAGGCTCCCAACGACACCACGAAGCTTCACCACAATTTATAATGGCTCTGTGGTGACCTCAACCGTCTAGGGTGCTCAAACACCCAAGAGTAACAAGATCCGCAAGGGATTACTGGGGGAATCAAGTTTCTCTTGGTGGAAGTGTAGATCGAGGCCTTCTCAACCAATCCCTAGAGAATCAACAAGTTTGATTGGATAGGGAGAGAGATCGGGTGAAAATGGAGCTTGGAGCAACAATGGAGCTTAGGGATGGAAGAGGTAGTCAACTCGGAGAAGAAGACCCCCCTTATATAGTGATAGGACAAATCCAACCGTTACCCATTTATCCATCCTGCGACATGCGGTACTACCACACCAGACATGTGGTACTACCTCAAGGGCATGCGGTACTACCGCGAGGCACTACGGTACTACCGCTTGAGCGGCAGGAGCCAGACCAGTCATGTTGCGTTGAAGCAAAGAACGGTAAAACCGCCAGAGCGGTACTACTGCTCCCCCTTGCGGTACTACCGCAAGGCAGGGTTTGTCTGGGCTGGGAAGGCACGGACGAATAAAATTACATCCGTGGCTACTTCCGCTGAGTTTTGATCTGTGCAAAAATCCGACACGGTACTACCGTATACAGGGAGCGGTACTACCACGCAGGGCGCGGATGTAAAAAATTACATCCGCCCCTACTTCCACTCGTGTTGTTGTGCTGGGCCCGAGGCCACGGTACTATCTCGCCCGTGGAACGGTACTACCACTATGCACAGTACTACCGCCTCCCGGCCGGTACTACTGCTCCCTTGAGCAGTACTACCGCATGCCACAGATCAATAACACTAGGAGTTCTTCATTTTTCCAAGACACAGATAAACGGCCAGCGCTCCAAAGAAGCAAAGGAAAGGTGGTGCAAAGGGACAGACGTGTACGTGTTGATTCCACCCTAACCTCCGAAGCGGACCCCCTCTTAATAGTACGGCTTTCCTACGATTCAAGTCCAGCGAAAAGAAACGTAGAGAAACACCATCTTCACTAGGCTCCGAGGGGCATCGAATCGTCTTGTGCCTAAACATGAGATATCTGAAATGCTCAATGCACACGATTAGTCCGCAAATGCATTGTCATCAATCACCAAAACCACATAGGGTGAAATATGCCCTTACATACGCAATGAGGTCAATGTGTCTACCTGCCGCTGTTTGGACCCCGACGATGTGGCCAATCCACTATAGCATACCAAGGTAGTCACCGAAAGGAACCCATCGTCCACGACGCCACATCGTCGCCGGATCATGGGCACACCAGGATCTAGCATCGTCCGCTTCCCATCTCGGCCATACTATAAGCTATATGTGGTGCACCATCATCTTAGGTACTCCCGCGTTGTATGGAAGCCTCACCACCAAACACGTCTTCAAGGAACAACGCTAGCAGCGGCGCCACGAGAATGATGCCGTCAGCAGCTCCTTCCAAGGGATTCCGTCAGGAGAAGTCATTGTCACCCGATATTGCGCTGGTAGAGGATCTTGGACGCACATTTGGCCATTTAATTTAGTCAATCTGTTAAATTGTTTAGATGGGAAAACTAAAGCGATATGTCGATCAAGTGATGATATGTCTGACCAAGTGATGCTGCTCCTTTCCGATATGTCCATGAAAAACTTCACATATGTTTTGCCTAATGGTTTAGGTAGAACCAAGGAGATGTCTTTGACAAACTTGATAGTATAACTAGACTGAATGCTCACCTAAAGTGCTTAATGTCTGCCTTACTTCAGGTCTTCCATACATACAATGCTTCCATCACTTTGGAAGCTTTCATAAGTTGAATGCAAATTTCAGTCTTTGTTCTCTACTATTTTGTATTTTGTTGGAGTACTGTTGACACTTGATTAAGTGATTGGCTCAAGAATGTCATGAGCAAAACAACTTAGGAGTATCTATTTTGGCACTACAATATTATTCATATCTTCAATTCAACCTTGGTATCATCACATAACCATGTTCTATGTTAATTTTTCATATTTTCAAAGTAGAATTACCATGTCTCATTCATGTGACATACCATGTCATGTCGTAATATATTTTTGATCCATGTGCTGGATTTACAGTTCAACAAAGGAACAAAAGATAGAATTGAAAAGCATATATTTACTGTTAAACTTGCGCCATCTTTCTTCTAGACTTTCAACAATGTTTCTCTTTTTATTTATGTTGCTATGACTAGGGGAAAGCACAAGTGTGACTCTGTAGTTCTTAACCTAAGTTGTTGATTTGGTTATTTCATGGTAGTTTTCAAGTACAATAATTCACATAAAATTTGATGGGTGATGGAAATGATATGAGATAATATTTAATCACATACTTGTGGCTTCTGTGTTAACATTGAATATTAAATTACATATTTGTTTCTTATGTGTTAAACATTTATCAATATACATCATGTAGTAAACTTGAGTGTGTGTGTGTGTGAGAGAGAGAGAGAGAGAGAGAGAGATCCCATTCGAGCTCCACCACTGGATAGAGAGATGGGAGGGGTGAGAGAGAAAGATTTAATCAAAGCTAAAAACAAATCAGCAATGCCACCTGATGTGCATGAGTATCCTAAACAATTATGTGTCGATTGATGTCCAACCACTAATGTTGCTCTCATTGCAACACACGGACAATAGGTGTCAACTGAAAAGTAGCTTGTTATTTAAGATGTTCTCCACATCTGAATCTTTGCTCGAATTGCTTGATCGTTCCATCTAGTTTTTTGTTTGATACGTCTCCAACGTATCTATAATTTTTTATTGTTCCATGTTATTATATTATCTATTTTGGATGTTGAGGGAGTTCCGGACTAGGGGGTGTCCGGATAGCCAAACTATCATGGTCGGCCGGACTCCAAGATTATGAAGATACAAGATTGAAGACTTCGTCCCGTGTCCAGATGGGACTTTCCTTGGCGTGGAAGGCAAGCTTGGCGGTACGGATATGTAGATCTCCTACCATTGTAACTGACTCTGTGTAACCCTAGCCCTCTCCAGTGTCTATATAAACCGGATGGCTTTAGTCCATAGGACGAACAACAATCATACCATAGGCTAGCTTCTAGGGTTTAGCCTCCTTGATCTCGTGGTAGATCTACTCTTGTAACACACATCATCAATATTAATCAAGCAGGACGTAGGGTTTTACCTCCATTAAGAGGGCCCAAACCTGGGTAAAACATCGTGTCCCTTATCTCCTGTTACCATCCGCCTAGACGCACAGTTCGGGACCCCCTACCCGAGATCCGCTGGTTTTGACACCGACAGATGTTTTATATGCATTAATATGCTATTTTATATTATTTTTGGGATTAACCTATCAACCTAGAGCCAAGTGCCAGTTCCTGTTTTTTCCTTGTTTTTGAGTTTCGCAGAAAAGGAATACCAAACGGAGTCCAAACGGAATGAAACCTTCGTGATGATTTTTCTTGGACCAGAAGACAACCAGGAGACTTGGAGATGAAGTCGGAGGAGCCATGAGGCACCACAAGGACGGAGGGTGCGCCCCCACCCTTGTGGGCCCCCATGACCCTCCTGACCTAATTCTTTCGCCTATATAGTCTCGTATATCCCCAAACCACCAGAAGCATCCAGGAAAACACTTTTCCACCACCGCAACCTTCTGTACCTGTGAGATCCCATCTAGGGACATTTTCTGGCACCCTGTAGGAGGGGGATTCGATCATGGAGGGCTTCTACATCAACTCAATGGCCCTTCCGATGAAGCGTGAGTAGTTTACCATAGACCTATGAGTCCATAGCAAGTAGCTAGATGGATTCTTCTCTCTCTTTGATTCTCAATACCATGTTCTCCTAGATATTCTTGGAGATCTATCTGATGTAATACTTTTTTGCGATGTGTTTGCCGAGATTTGATGAACTGTGGATTTATGATCAGCTTATCTATGAATATTATTTGAATCTTCTCACAATTCTTTTATGCATGATTTGATATCTTTGTAATTCTCTTCGAACTATCGGTTTAGTTTGACCAACTAGATTGGTTTTTCTTGCAATGGGAGAAGTGCTTAGCTTTGGGTTCAATCTTTTGGTGTCCTTTCCTAGTGACAGTAGGGGCAACAAGGCACGTATTGTATTGTTGCCATCGAGGATAAAAAGATGGGGTTTTCATCATATTGCTTGAGTTAATTCCTCTACATCATGTCATCCTACTTAATGCATTACTCTGTTCTTCATGAACTTAATACTCTAGATGCTGGCAGGAGTCGGCCGATGTGTAGAGTAATAGTAGTAGATGCAGAATTGTTCCAGTCTACTTAACACGGACATGATGCCTATATTCATCATCATTGCCTTAGATATCGTCATAACTTTGCGTTTTTCTATCAATTGCTCGGCAGTAATTTGTTCACCCACCATATTATTTGCCATCTTGAGAGAAGCCTCTAGTGAAACCTATGGCCCCTGGGTCTATTTTCCATCATATTAGTTTCCGATCTACTATTTTGAAATCTTTTAGTTTCCGATCTATAAACCAAAAATACCAAAAATATTTACTTTGTCATTTATTTATCTCTATCAGATCTCACTTTTGCAAGTAAACGTTAAGGGATTGACGACCCCTTTGTTGCATTGGGTGCAAGTTGTTTGGTTGTTTGTGCAGGTATTCAGTGATTTGTGCGTTGTCTCCTACTGGATTGATACCTTGGTTCTCAAACTAAGGGAAATACTTATCTCTACTTTGCTGCATCACCCTTTCCTCTTCAAGGGAAAACTAACATAAGCTCAAGAAGTAGCATTATTGCACACAATGATTTTCTAAATTTTTCTTTGATGCAATATTTGTTGATTCGGAAAGATGACCCTGCTCATGGAGCTCAAGCAGCGGGGAGCAAGGCCAGCGACAACGGAAATATTGTGGCCGGCGCCCATGCACTCCTCCCTGGCCTCAATGTAGCTTGGTGTTTTGTCAGTATATAGAGTTAATAATACAAAGATTCAGTTATCTATATGCCCAAAATTTCTTTGTTTTCTATAAGTAATTATGCAGAACATCAATATTCAATATTATATGACATATTGGCCACATCATCTAGTAAATGTGTTAATCATAATAAATCATGGATTGTTGCTGATTGCGGATAGTGATAGAATGCTAATAAGTTACATCCTCGAGTAGTATGAGAGTATTTAGATTTTGATGGAGCTAAACCTATACGGCATGATGCGCAAACTCTTGTTGATTGCAGTATTTTAAAATGTCGACATTTCTCATGTTTGCATTTATTTGGTAGTGTGCTCGTGGAACTTTGTGAGAACTTGAGTATTACGAGTATACCAGTTGTGTAGGTAATCTTTTTCCAACAGTCTAACAGTCTCTGCCAACCATCAGGAACTTTAATGTCGAGAATGAAAATTTTAAGATCAATATCTTACTTATTTTAATATTCTTTGAGAAACATCATTAAAGAATACAAGATATACTCTAGGGCACATCTAGATGTGCCCTAAGTATTGCACATCTAAGTGATTGAATTAAACATAAGAAAAACAGAAAGGAAAAAAGGAAAACATCGGCATGAATCTTTACGTAAAATCAATGGCACAAGACTTAGATGTGCAATACTTATGGCACATCTAGATGTGCTTTAGCAAACCCGATATACTTATTGGTAGTTCTTCATTAACACCTATTGTTCTTAATGAAACTTAATTGTTAACAATATGTAGTACTATAGGATCAATGGAAAGAAGGTTTGGTTGTCCAGTTGATGCTACTAATGTTGGCTCTACCAAGGTATCTCTTCTGCATGTTATCTTCTTAATTATGGATCCCGTCATTTTGACAAAAGTTGGTATCTCGGTAGAAAGCCGGGAACTTAGCCAATGATGTAGGACGATCAAGTTCTTTTGGAATCAAATTATTGGGTTGGTATTGTATATTCCAAATTCGTTTGTAAACAATTGTGAGGAGTGGGAGATGATCTGCATTTATAAAATTGACTTAGGTTGAGGTTCCGTTTTCATTATCCTATTGTTATTTATTCTTTTTTGTTTAAATAATTTACTAATTATAATAATTTTTATATCTTCTATATATAATCTACTATTTTTTGGATTCATAAGAACAAGATGGAAGAGCTAATAGTCATTGTTTTACACCAGTACAATTGCTCTTGAGAGGTGGAGCACTTGGAAAGTCGATGCATTAAAGAGCAGATCAAGTGGGCTGAGGCCCTCGTAGCTATGTTAGATGTTGGAACAATAATGATATGGGGATGAATGGAGCGATCTTAAAGGAGGAACTACAACATTTTTCTTTAAAAAAATCTCCAATTGTCGATGAAAATGTTAAAATGTTGATGTTGTAAGTCCATGATATGAAGTTTGTGTATGAGTAGTATTATTGGGTGGATGGATCTTATTATGTAGATGACCCTGAAATGGAGAACGCGGGCATGTCTCGGTTTACTTTAGTCATCACCTAATCTCCAAAAAGGATTGGTGATGGAAGCCATCAATTTTTGTACTAAGCTTACGATGTGCGGAGATCACTGTTGTTAGTCTCAAAAGTTCCATTAAATTTATCTGTGTTATTTATTTCTTTGTTTTATTCATTTTATTAAATTGGTTCTCTTTAATGTTTTAGCTTCTAGGATATACTGTAGCCGACGAATGTTAACACTGAGCAAAAATTAAGATGAAACAAATTAAATTTTGAGTCTTAAGAGGGAGAGGGAGGAGAGTCAGTTTGTGTATGCGCGCGCGCATGTGTGTGTGTGTGAGAGAGAGAGAGAGAGAGGGTAGGTGGGAGAGAAGGGGGGAGTAATGGATGGTGGTAGAGAGAGTCGGTGCAATCGGCAAAGTAAATTAAAAGGTCGTGGCAACGCGCGGGCATTCTACTAGTAGTCATCTATAGGTGGTGACGATGCCATTGCGCTGAGATATAGTCACGTAGAACAATTAATGGAGGCCCAATAACCACTAGGTGGCCCAAGCCCACTCCAAGCCCACATCTCTACTTCTAAAAGGAGGAGTTTGCGGTCGTGACTATAAGTCTTGTACATCATTCATTTGTTCGATTCTTACTCTACAAGTCTTCACCGGGTCCCCTCTCGCTAGGGTTTTTCCCTCCTCTCGGCGGCGGCGACATCAAGACGTAGAGATCGGCTTTATCCCCGGCCCTTCCCTCCTCCGCCAGTGATCGCCGAGGCTCACGGGTCCTGGCGGGCAGGGCGGCGTTAGGGTTTTGATCGGGATCCTACCGCTCGCGGATCACTTAACCCCGGGCAAGAGAATCATGGCTACTGCGGCGTCGAGTTTGGCTACGGCGACATCCGATCTCGAAGCGCTAATGGAGGAACTAGGATTGAAGGAGGACGACCTCTAGGACGTGGTTGTGGAAGATAGTGAGTTGATCCCTGAAGCAACTCGTTGGATGGCTTTGGCTAGGGTGCATACTGATAAGCCCTACAGTCAATACTGGTTCTACCGAAACATGAGGGTGGCATGGGATTTGGCGCAAGAGGTGAAAATCCGGCCTCTTGAGGATAATCTGTACTCCATGCAATTCTCATGTTGGCGACTGGGAGAGAGTAATGGATGAAGGCCCCTGGAATTTCAAAGGAAAAGTTGTCGTGATGGCGCCCTATGATGGATTCACCAAGCCTTCCACAATCGAGCTGAACAAGATCGATATTTGGGTTCAGATCCATGATCTCCCGGATGGTTTCTACTCCAAAATCAAAGCCCTGTCAGCCACTGTTGGTGAATTCATATTTGCCGAACCCAAGTCACATGACTTTGAGGGAAACTTTGCTCGTGTTCGGGTGAAGATTGATGTTACGAAGCCTTTGAAGAATGTTGTCTCCCTAGTGGTAAAGAGGAAGGAAACTCTGGAACGAGTAATCTTCAGAGTTAAGTACGAAAGGCTCCCCGACTGGTGTGCAGTCTATGGGTACCTTGGCCATCTTTTCAAGGAATGCGGCGATGGAGTCCACCCTCCCAAAGCCCTAGTCTTCAAGGATCTCAACGCATCTTGGTCCAGGGGGCCTGCCAATGGACCAGGAGACGGCAACGGGTCCAGAGGTGGAAGACGGAGAGGCCATGCTGGAAGAGGCGGTGGACGCGGAAGAACACAGTTCGGTCCCCAGCACGACCAGGACTATGACAGATCGGGTGAGACTGAAAAAGATATAACGATGCTGGAAGCGGATGGTAACAGGAAGAGGACTGCGGTTGTTGCGGAAGGGGCTAGAAGGGTGGAGCTACCACACACCAAGCAAATAAACCCCTGATGTTGCCTGCGCCGGAGATACCGGTTAGTCCATCTGCGAAGCAAGAACCAAAGAGAAACAAGCCAAGTACAACAACACATGAGTCATCTCAGGCGAAGAGCTCTGTCCAAAACAAAAACAATGATGCGCATGTGGCGGGCCTCCTCGGGGGGCACCGCCAGGCGCAATGAGTCTCTTCTGCTGGAACTGTCGCGGTATTGGCAAGGCTGCGACAGTTCGAGAGCTTCGCGATTTCGCGAGGCAGCTTGCCCCCTCTGTTATTTGCATACTAGAAACTCAAATAGAGGGTAAGAGAGTTGAAAATTTGGTAGATTCTTTGGGTTACAATAAGAGTTTTGTTGTAAACAGTTCTGGCCGAAGCGGGGGCCTAGGTATTTTCTGGAAAGATGAAATAAAGGTTGAGGTTATCGGTTACTCGAGATATCATATTGATGTTTTGATAGATGATATGATTGATATATAGGTCAAAGTGACTTTTGTTTATGGGGAAGCTCAGGTGCCAGAGAGATATAAGACGTGGGAAACTCTCAGAGGTATCTGCGAAACACAAGGGCGACCATGGGCAGTGCTAGGTGATTTCAATGAAGTTCTTCATGTGCATGAACATGATGGTGTTGGTAACCGGAGCCAAGGCCAGATTGAAGGATTCAGGGACGCTGTCGACACGTGCGGCCTTTCTGACATAGGATATGCTGGAACAGACTGGACCTTTGAAAAAAAGGTTGCGGGAGGATCCTTCACAAGGGTTAGATTGGACCGGTGCTTGGTCAATCCGGAATGGACTTTAGCCCTACCAGATACGAGGTTAACACACAAAACTGCAGCAAGTTCAGATCATGTCCCAATTTTCCTCACAATACGTGAGATGCATGCATGCAAAACTGGACCAAGGGCATTTAAGTACGAGACGATGTGGGAGCGGGATGAATCATTGTTTACTACTGTTCAAGAGCGATGGACCATGCAGGAGACAGAATCTGTCGACGCTCTCCGCGCAAAGCTAGGAGACCTGGAGGGAGACTTGTCGTGTGGGACCGCACCCAGTTCGGTTCAGTACGAGGAGAGATTCACGAATTAAAAATCGCTCTAGAACAAATGCGTACTGCCCAAGGGAGATCCGGCCCTTCCCACGAGGAAACAAAGATAACTGATTGTTTGGTTGAACTTTACAATCATGAGGAAATGTTGTGGCGATAGAGGGCACGTTTGGACTAGCTTGTTCATGGTGATAAAAATACTTTCTTCTTCCACCTAAGAGCCAGTCGCCGGCGTCGTAAAAATCAAATCAAGGCGTTGCAAAGGCCTGACGGGAGTATGACGGAGAATATCCTAGAGATGGAGGCGATGGCCATGTATTTTTACAAAGAGTTGTACACAGCAGGAGGAGTACAAGATATGCATCAGGTCCTGGAAACGGTGCCAACAAAAGTAACACAGGAGATGAACGAGGTTCTCAATGCGCCTTATACTCAGCAAGAGGTCAAGCAGGCACTATTTCAGATGTTCCCAATTAAGGCACCTGGCCCGGACGAATTCCCGGCACACTTTTTTTAGCGTCATTGGGGTTTGTGTGGGGATGAGGTCACCAAGGTGGTCCTTAAGATTGTGGCCGGAATGGGGTCAGCCGCATGCATTAATGACACAATCCTGGTTTTGATTCCAAAGGTAAAAAATCCAACCCTCCTAACTCAGTTCCGCCCAATCAGTCTCTGCAATGTTTTATATAAGATAGCATCGAAGGTCATCGCCAACAGGCTGAAACAAATATTACCCGATATCATCTCCGAAGAGCAATCTGCTTTTGTCCCGGGCAGAATGATTACTGATAATATTATAACTGCTTACGAGTGCCTGCATTTCATGAAGCGGAATAGGGCAAAGAAGCATCAATCATGTGCGTTGAAGCTCGACATGATGAAGGCTTATGACAGAGTTGAGTGGGATTATTTTCGGGCTATCATGCTCAAATTGGGCTTCACTGAGCACTGGGTCGATATTGTCATGAGCATGGTCACTTCTGTCAAATTTTCAGTTATGTTTAATGGGAGGAAACTTGAGGAATTTCAGCCTTCTAGAGGGATTCGCCAAGGGGACCCGATATCCCATACTTGTTCTTGCTAGCAGCAGAGGGCCTGTCGTGCCTTTTAAAATCAAAATGTGAGTCATCCAACTTGAGTGGGATACAGGTGGCGCCTACGGCACCTCCGGTAAACCATCTTTTATTCGCTGATGACAGTCTGCTGTTCTTCAAGGCAAATAGTATGGGAGCTACCGAGGTGAACCAGGTGCTGGAAACCTATTGTCAAGCGTCAGGTCAGCGAATAAACTATGCAAAGTCATCAATTTTCTTCAGCAAGGGTGTTCCTGATAGTATGCGCACCCAGATAAAAGGACTTCTTAATATCCCAAATGAAACCCTAAACGATAAGTACCTTGGGATGCCTTCTGATGTGGGTAGTTCGAAGAATGGGGCATTCAAATACCTCAAGGACAAACTTTGGAGTAAAATTCAGGGATGGATTGAAAAATCTTTGTCCACTGCAAGGAAGGAAGTCCTGGTTAAATCGGTCGCACAGGCTGTCCCTGTCTACTCCATGTCCTATTTTAAGCTACCAAGAGGCTTGTGTGAGCATCTAAACAAGCTAATAAGGAGATTTTGGTGGGGTAGCAAGAACGGGCAGCGCAAACCCCATTGGGTTTCTTGGGAGGAAATGACAAAGCCAAAAGCCATGGGCGGTTTGGGATTCAAAGATTTCGAACTTTTCAACTTGGCAATGTGTAAGTGCATCTAGTGCCACCCCTAGTTGGTTTTGGAGTATTGACGACAAAGTTGGTTGAGGGACTAATGCGTTTGTGAGAATTGCAGGATAACGCAGGTAGTGTCCCTCATTGATTCGGTTTAACTACCGGAGATGACCCCTAAAAATGTATGAAGACATTGAAGACAATGGTGGTCTGTGAAGATATTCACACTGAAGACTATGACATGAGAAGACATTGAGCGAAGACTATGGAGCGCGAAGACTGTGTTGTTTTGTTGTTTCCTTTTCTTCTTTGTTGAGTCAGAGGAACCACCGTACTGTTAAGTGGGGTCCAAGTGAACAAAGTCAGAGTGACTGAAGTGATGCTCAACCCAAATCCTATGTCTTCAAGCGAAGATAATGAGAGCAAATCTTATCCAGAGCTAGATGAGTCAGCTTTGCTTGTAGCCCAAGTAAAGTTGCCGTGTGTGTTTGAAATCTGACCGTTGGACACGTGTCAGTTCCTTAGTGACCCAGGGTCATTTCGGACATATCAGGTCGGGTTGCCTTGTGGCTATAAATATCCCACCCCCTACACCATAAATTGGTGGCTGCTCAGAGTTAGTTTACGGCTTTTGTCGTTTTGAGAGCAACCCACCTCGAAGCCTTTGAGAGAGAAATCCTTGCGAGGACAAAGCCCAAACACCCAGAGCCAAAGAGTGTTAGGCATCACTGAAGTCTTACTGTCTGTGTGACCTGAAGACTTATTACACTTGAGGACTGTGTATCCTCCAGCCGGTTAGGCGTTGCGTTCTGAGCATCCAAGAGTCATTGTGGATCTCTGATGAACGAAGTCTGTGAAGGTTCGGAAGTCTACCTTGAAGACTTACCAGAGTGATTGGGCGAGGACTGTGTGTCCTTAGCTCAAGGGGAATAAGGTGAAGACGCGGTCTGGAGTTGAATCTCAGCCTCCCTAACCAGATGTACAGTTGTCACAGCAACTGGAACTGGTCCAACAAATCCTGTGTCTTCAACAAGTGACTCGTTCTATCCCTCCCCTCCTTTACTTTGAGTTTGTCTTCGTGAAGTCATTGCTTATTTGTCTTATTCGTTTGACTTCATTGCTTGACTACTATCGTTGATTGGCTTCATACTATCTTCCATCCTGATCCTTACTACCTTGCTGCTATTTGTCTTTGTACGTTCACATTATGCATACTTGACTATGCCTTGCTTGTTGTAGTTTAACTTCCGCTGCATATTAATTAGGTCATTTCTATTGTTTGTCTTCGAAACTTCCACATTTTGAAGACTTTGATAAAAATCGCCTATTCACCCCCCCCCCCTCTAGTCGATAACTAGCACTTTCAATTGGTATCAGAGCAAGGTACTCCCTTGTTCTGTGTGATTCGGTTTAACCACCTGGAGTTTAGCTATGTGGACTGCAGGATTGAGGAATGTATCTTGCCCCACCTTTGACGGTCATGAGTATCCTCGGTGGAAAGCCATGATGAAGAAGCAACTCATGGCTATGGATACCGAACTGTGGACCGTCACTGAGATTGGTCTTACCAATCTATGCAAGATGGCGGAGGCTGATGACATTCGCAAGTACACTCTACTGAACCTCACAGGGAAGGATGTCATCTGCTCATGCCTATCTCGAAATCAGTTCAGGAATGTCATGCACCTCAATCACGCGAAGCTAATCTGGGACTGGCTTTCTGAGGTCTATGAAGGTCATCTTAATCGTCATGATCCTTGGCTTGATGACTACAAGGAGTCTCTTAAAGAGATGACCTTTCCACCTGAATCGTCTTCATCTTCACCATGCCTCATGGCAGGGGGTACTAAGGTAACTGAATGCTACCTCTCTGAAACTAGTGATGATGAATCAGGTGATGAATTTGGCCCCAGCTATGTCAAACTTGCTTACCTTGCCACTAAACAACAAAGAGCTTTGGAAAAGGTTCAAAACATGCTTAGTAAAAGCGATGATATGTTGGGCGAAGAAATGGATCAGTCAAAAGCTTTGGTTGAGAGTCTTCAGAGACTTCATTCCAAGTTTGACGCCCTTCAAGATCAACATAATGCTCTCTTGTCTGATCATGAGAAACTTTCTTCTGAATGTCTTCAAAGAAAGCAAGATCTTGAAAAGACAAGAGTGGATTATGGAGATCTTCTGAAGGAGCGCGATTCATTACTTGCTCAACAAATCAGCGTTACACAGAATGGATTTGAACCACCATGTTTAAAATGCATTGAGCGTGATAACACTACCTCTGTTGCTGAATGTTCCAATGCCACTGTTGTTGCATTGTCTTCAACTACTGATGTGGAAACTAACCCCTCTACGGAGGATACCACTGCTATTGCTGATGAAAATGCTAGGTTGAAGACATTGCTTGAAACAGGGATGTATAAAAGTCTGAAAGGACATTAGACACTTTGTGATGTCCTCAAAAAGCAGATTCTGAACCGTAACCCTAGGAAAGAGGGTGTTGGGTTCGAGAGGAAAATGAATGCTGATGGTTCCTACTGGAAGCCTGAGCAGTATCCCAAAACCACATGGGTTTCTGCAAAGGAACCTTCAGTGGATCCATCCACTTTATCTGGCTTTACCTGTGCTAATCCTATTATCATTGATGAATCCTTTGATGCAAACTATAAACTGTTCAAAAGTGAAGTGTTTGCCAGGTATATTGGTACTAACTGCGAGAATGGACCACCTATGTAGAAGATCTGGGTTCCCAAAAGCTGTCTTGAGAATCTTCCTATGAATGTCATCATGACACCACCAGGGAAGAAGACAAACCCCAGACCAAAGGCATCATATGGTCCAACGGCTTCATACGAATACAGGACTCACTTGAGTTACCCTAACGCCAATGTTTTGCAGGGAAATCGTGCTCAAACTTATGAATATGAACGTGTGTCCTCAAACCACCATGTTCATAGTACTAAGAACTTTTCTGCTTATTCATATGAGTATCATTCATATCCTGCAAGGCTATTTGCTATGGCTTCAAAGCTGAAATTCTCAGGTGCTGCACTTAGACTCATTGCTTCTAAGCCACCCCTGAAGATGTGGGTGGTGAATAAGAATTAACTCTCTTTTGCAGAATATGGTCTCCAGCCAGCAATCAAAGGCGTCCGATATTATTGCTGGGGACCTAAAACACAAAGGGACGCATGATAAAATGACTTACTATGTATTCCACATATGAATCGCTCACCTGTCATACTGTGTGCTCTAACTTTCATCTAAGCTGTGATAATCCTAGTGTGCATCAAATGCTTATGCTTCACAACATACCTTGTGAAGCCTATCCTCCTAACTGCACTGTAGGGTATGACACCTCGTGCTTCAGAATGGATTATCGACAGCGGATTCACTAATCATATGACTGGTGATCGAAGTCTTCTCATGGACTCCACCTTACGTTCATCCGACAAGAGTCAAATCACATTGCTGACACTGGTAAAAGCAAGGTATTGGGTCTAGGTAGAGTTGCAATCTCAAACGATCAACACATGGATAAAGTGATAACGGCACTGAATTCAAGAACACCGGGCTTGATCTCTATCTGGACACGATGGGAATCACTCATGAGTTTTATGCTCCATACACACCTCAGCAAAATGACATTGTAGAGCGCAAGAACAAAATCCTCATTGAGATGGCTCGAACAATGCTCGACGAGTACAAGGCACCAAGAAAGTTCTGGCCTGAAGCTATTGATACAGCATGTCACATCATCAACCGTGTCTACATCCATAAACTTCTGGGCAAAACATCTTATGAACTCCTCACTGGCAAGAAGCCAAATGTCAGCTACTTCAGAGTCTTTGGTGCTAGGTGCTGGATCAAGGATCCCCATCACAAGTCAAAATTTGAACCCAAAGCACACGAAGGCTTCATGCTCGGTTATGGAAAGGATTCGCACTCTTATAGAGTCTTCAACCTCTTTCACTACAAAATCGTTGAAACTGTGGACGTGCGATTTGATGAAACCAATGGTTCACAACGAGAGCTCCTGCCAAGCACACTAGATGAAGCTCCTTCCAGCGAATCAATCAAGCTGATGGGAACTGGTGAAATCATGCCCTCTGAAGCACAGCCTGAAGAGGAACTTATCATTTCTGCACCAAACCAACCTGAAGACAATGCTCAGACCGAAGACAATCCTCCCAATGATGACAATGATCAGCATGAGCAAGGGCTTCGTCCAGTTCATCCTCGTGTTGCAAATGAAGTACAAATTGAGAAGATAATTGATAGCATCAATGCACCTGGTCCACTTACTCGCTCAAGAGCAACACAGTTAGCAAATTTCTGTCAGCATTTTTCATTTGTATCAATATCTGAACCCAAGAAAGTTGCTGAAGCCTTTATGGAACCTAAATGGATTCAAGCCATGCAAGAAGAACTTCAACAGTTCAAGCTGAATAATGTTTGGGAACTTGTCAAGCGCCCTGACCCTCACAAGCATAACATTATTGGCACAAAATGGATATATCGAAACAAGCAAGATGAGCAGGTCAAGTCGTCAGGAACAAAGCACGTCTTGTGGCTCAAGGATATACTCAAGTTGAAGGAATTGACTTCGGTGAAACATTTGCTCCTGTAGCAAGGCTTGAAGCTATTCGCATACTGCTAGCCTATGCTAATCACCACAACATCTTGCTATATCAAATGGATGTGAAGAGTGCTATCCTCAATGGCAAGATTGAAGAAGAAGTGTATGTTGCTCAACCACCTGGCTTTGAAGATCCAAAACATCCTGATATGGTGTACAAACTAAACAAAGCACTGTATGGCCTCAAACAAGCTCCTCGCGCTTCGTATGATACAATCAAAGACTTCCTGAAGAGCAAAGGCTTCAAACCAGGATCCCTTGATCCCACACTCTTCACGAAGACATATGATGGTGAACTGTTTGTGTGCCAAATATATGTGGATGACATTATCTTCGGCTGCACCAACCAGAAGTATAGTGATGAGTTTGGATATATGATGCAAGAGCAATATCAGATGTCCATGATGGGTGAGCTGAAGTTCTTCCTTGGTCTTCAAATTCGTCAGCAAAGGAATGGCGTCTTTATTTCTCAAGAAAAATATCTCAAAGACTGTCTGAAGAAGTTTGGAATGCAAGATTGCAAAGGGTACACGACGCCAATGCCAGCCAAACATCATCTTGGTCCCGACGACAATGGTAAAGAGTTCGATCAAAAGGTATACCGCTCCATGATTGGTTCTTTACTTTACCTATGTGCATCTAGGCCAGATATTATGCTTAGTGTTTGCATGTGTGCTCGATTCCAAGCGGCACCAAAGGAATCGCATCACTTAGCTGTGAAGCGAATTCTTAGATATTTGGCTTACACCCCAACACTCGGATTATGGTATCCAAAGGGCTCAAAATTTGATCTGGTTGGATTCTCGGATGCTGATTATGCTGGTGACAAGGTGGATTGCAAGTCTACATCAGGAACATGTCACTTTCTAGGACGATCACTTGTCTGTTGGTCTTCAAAGAAGCAAAACTGTGTATCACTCTCAACTGCTGAATCTGAATACATTGCTGCTGGATCTTGTTGTGCTCAGCTTCTGTGGATGAAGCAGACTCTCAAGGACTATGGCGTCAATCTGAAACAAGTACCTCTCTTCTGTGACAACGAAAGCGCCATCAAGATTGCCAACAATCCAGTCCAGCACTCGAAGACAAAGCACATTGAAATTCGTCATCACTTTCTCAGAGATCATGTCATGAAGAAAGATATTGATATCATTCACGTCAACACTGAAGAGCAACTGGCAGATATCTTCACAAAGCCCCTAGATGAGAAAAGGTTTTGCAAGTTACGGTGTGAGCTAAATATCTTGGAATCCTCAAATGTCCTGTGATCAGGCACACATCCTAACACTTGTGCATGTTGATGACTTAGATGTGCAACACACGAAGTAAAGTATGTCTTCAATCAATGAAGACTTACATTCTGAGTGTGAATACATTAACATGGAATTTGACTTCGGAGCGCCACGATAATTGTGCGTCGTGTCTGGGTCTAATACTTCCTATACGGTGGGTAATGCCACCACCAAATTTCTTGGTTTGAAGTGTTTCACTCATGGCATTATTGTTGAATATATTCGCATTTGATTTGTCTTCAACTTTCAACTTATCTTCATGATTTACTTCACTATGTTGAGTTGATTGCTTTCTCATATATATATATATATATATATATATATATATATACAAGTATTTTGTCCTCTACAGCATTCACTTATAGCTATGTCTTCATTTGTGAATCTTTTGAACTAAGTGAATGTGATCGGACCCTAATCTCTCTATGCTTTCTATCTCAAACTCTATCTATCCAAATCATATGCATTCTATTGAAACTGTCAAATGTCTTCTCTGCATCCTTGTCAGCAGAAGACACAGAGACAAACATCAAGTCCTTTTAAATGATTCATCTTTATTGTTGAAATCCGGAGAAGCCGGAACAACCTTCCGACAAACTTGGCGGGCGTGGGAATGTGGGACAACTCTGAGTATGTTGCATGCTGGCCACGTGTCCCACGGATGTGAACAGGTAGGGGCACCTGCGTAATTGCGCTATGCCACACACCTACTTATAAATACGTGTCCCCTGCGGTCAAGAAAATCTTCTTCCACCTCTCCACCTCGTCAAAACCCTAGCGCCACCGCTAGCTCTCGACAACGACGGCGACGAAGCGCTTAGCTGCCGCAACTTCTCCGACGCCGTCCTCACGCCGGCCGCGGGCATCGTCCTCTCCGCCGCCGCCGTAGGTGTCCTCCGTCGCCAAGTTAGGGCATGGTGGATTGAACTGCTTGGTCTCCTATTCATCACATCTAGCAGTTCATCGTGTGGTAAATATAACTCTATTTTTACCATCTTTCTGATCCGCAATGATTCATCCTATTTACCAAAAGTGGTTTTTGTCTACACAAAGTTAGATCTATTCTGTCTTCGCAACATGAGGTCAATGTCTTCAAACTGATTTATCTTCAAAATCTTCTGAGAATGCATATGACCTCTTCCCCTTCCCTCGCATCTCTAATGTTGTCACAGGTACATGTCCGTGGGAGAATCCCTAGGTTCTCATAGTCTGCATTCGTTTGCAGAATTCTTACAGCAACACATTGAATCTCCCGAAGCCAGATCCTGTCTGACCAGCAAGCGAAAGCCTTTGAAGCCTTTGAACATATTGAAACCATTTAGTTTGAAGTTCATGGCTGCAGAGAAATCAGTAAGGAAGGGTGGCAGACAGCGTCGAGGGGGAACATCAAAGGATCTGCCTGATGATCTTGCAGAAATCTACAAAACAGATCCTGAAGAGGATTACAATCAGCGCAAGACTCGAATCCAATGGATTCGACGCTATTGGGCTGAACAATGGTTCAAGTACAAATTCGTGACCTAGGAGTACGCTGAGAAGAATGCTATCAAGAGTCCTTGGGGTGATATTCTCTATCGAGGCCTTCCCCCCAAGAACAAAGTTGAAGCCATTGCACAAGAATTCTATCCTTGTATGGTCCGAGGACCACAGCCTGCTAATGCCGACCCAACATCATTGCTCTGGTGTCGTGACGACAATCTCTTCAAGCGCAACTTCCAGCACGCAAAGGCATCGGCCAAAGAAAACAAGAAATCATTGGGATTAGACTTCAATCCTGGTCCCTCTGCTCCTCGTGCTGACGGCTCACGTGATGCAGAACCCAATGTCATCGGCCCCTTCTCCAACCTTGATGGCCTCATCTCTTACATCTTGGTACAAGGTGCCAAAGTGGATCATTCTGATAATGATGCTGATTGTAATGAAGCCCCAGCTCCTCCTCCAAGGCCGCAGAAGCCAAAGAAAATTAAGGCTTCATCATCAGCTGCACCTCCAAAAGCTTCTCGTGTGAAGCCACTGGCCACTGCAGCTCCTAAAGATAGTGTGCAGTCTGAAGATCTTTCACGCATCTCCAAGAAGACGGAGAAGAAAAAGAAAATCATTAAGAGTACTGATCAGACATTGACTCCTGCTGCCATTCTGCGTGAAGAGCACATTGATCAGTCCAGCGATGACGATCTTGCAGATGATGCTCTTGAGCAACTCAAGAGCAAGGAAGAAGCAGAGATTTTCAATAATTTGCCTCTCTTTGATGTGGCAATCATCCATAACTTCATTGATGAGTGGTTTGACACACCAAATCTCAGCTTTGATGATCTGCAACTTCCAATTGGCCTCAGCGTCGCCTTCAATGGCGCCATTGCTTCTGAGCTAGCTATTGCTCAGCGCATCATCGAACTGAAGCACAAGATTGACTATGAAAAGGCTCTGTTCAAGAAGCATGTGGCCACGCTCAACGTGCAAGATGTCAAAAATTTCAAGATCATGCTGCACGAACTCAAAGAAGACTTTCACAAGAAGCATGGAGAAGCTCGAGGCTCTAGAGAGCGCATGAAGAATCTGGCTGACAAGTGTGTGCTTGCCTACAATGAGGCTGAGAAGCGCAAGGCTCTTGGTCGTCCTGGCATCGACCCCAGGATGGCTGCCAAGAAGAAGAAGCTATCCACTGTCCAACCTGCACCTTCAAGTCAGGATGAACCACACATAGTCTTCCCAAGCAGCATGACTGGCTCGAAGCCAAAGGCCCTGTCAACTGCTTCAGAACAGAAGAAGACGAGGGTTGTAGAGCCTGAAGCCAGGAAACGGAAACCCTTAGAAGCCTCTGATGCTGCTCCCTCCAAGAAGAAGCGCAAGACCAAGAAAAGTCGGGCTGCTCCCACAGAGCCCCTTGTTGTTGATCCCATCTCAGTGGTTCGACCTGCACCTACAACCCAAGAACTACGAATGACTGTTCATGAGCCTGCTTCCACAGAGGCTCCTGAAGATGAAGAGATTCCAGCAGTTGATCCCATCACTGCTAAAGACATTGGTCACCATGACAATGTTGAAGATGATGAAGTTCTTCCTCAAATTGAATACAATGTGGTATCATCGCCTGTTCTTACGAACAGTGAAATCATCAGCATTGGTCGTCCTCTGATGCCAATTGCTCAGGATACTTCATGGGCTGATCGCCCGCAATAACAAGACTCCCCCTGTACTCCCCAACAACAACAAGTCACACCATCCGTGCAAGTTGAAGAGGATGAGGACCTGCCTGCTCCATCTCCAAAGGCGTCGCCTGTCCTATAAAGGCTTTGCAAAGGACCAAGGCCTCAAGTCCCTCTTCCGAGCATTCCAGAAGGAGAAGTGCACCATCAACCTGTTGCACGTCAAGTGTTTTCAGAAGCCACTCCTGTTGTGAATTTCTTCGTGTCTGAAGCCCAAGCTGCTAAAGACAATCCGGCTGCATCAGCCGATGACAAACATCAAGAAGATCGTGTCTCTACACCCCCTATTCCTGAAGAAGCTGTTCATGAAGTGAATGTGTCTGTGCCAGACCCTCCAGCTCATCAAGTGGAGGTTGAAAACCTTGAGGCTGCCACCACCAACACCAATGAAGCCAATGACATAGTCATGGCTGAGGCTGATGTGGAGCCTGTCCCAAGCACCATACCAGAAGTCAATGCTGAAAATGCTCCCGAAGCCACTGTTGCTGCCACTGCTCCTATTCCGCCACCAAGGCCCTATACAATTGAGCAAGCATACAACCATGGTGAGCTAATCACAGTAAGATGGCCTGTTCTGGTTCCTCCGCCTAATGTCTCTGGTCCTCAGTTTGACTATCACATTGAGCATAGGCCTCAGGTCCAGAAGCCAAAGCCAAGACTGCCAAGGTTTCCAGGTACTGCCACATCTGTCAGGTCCTTCAATGCAAATGGCTTCAGAAGCCACAACACATTCTTTGACAGCTCAAAGAACCCCTACACAAAACCAAGAATATCATCTGATCGGTTCTGGAGTCATCAACAGCAAAGCTATTACTCCTGTGTTCTGTATGATCAAGGGCGCATTTTCCCTCATATGCGCCTCGACACTGAAGCCATTGCTAGACTGCCATGCTTAGAAGAAGCACTTGACTGCTTTCATGATGCAGGTCTGCTCAGCTTTGTGACAGACAAAGAACATTGGAATGAAGAACTTTTGCTTCAATTCTATGCTACCCTCCACATCCGCGGATATAACAGAGATACAAAGACATGGGTTCTCGATTGGATGATAGGAAATGTTCATCATGAAGCCAAAGCTCTTGACCTCATTGAGCTTACAGGCCTATTCACTCCCGGAGAGCTATATGAACCTGGTTGTCAAAACCACCGCAATGCACTAGAGAGCATCTTCCATAAGCCTGAACCCAACATGAGCCAGATGTTGAGCATGATGAAGCCCTTGCCTCAAGACGCTGAATACCCAAAGGAGTTCTTTGTTGATGACCTTGAGTATCTGCCGCGCACCATATATCACATCATCAGGCGGACTCTATGGCCTATCAAAGGGCATTCATCAGCTGCAAAACTTGAAGGAGCCATGAAGACATTGGTATTTTACATCCTCAATGGCATCAGCTTCAATGCACAAGATTTCTTCATCGGGCAACTCGCTGCATCTGGATCTGACCTTTTTGGCCTGAAATTCTATGCTCCATGGGCCATGCGCCTCATCAAGCAACACTCTGCTGTCAACTATCAGCCCTCTGCTCGCAATCATGTGATCTTTCTACCAGAGGTTGATATGTCAGTTGAAGCCATATACCCTGAGCCTGCCAAGAAGCCTCTTTGTTTTCAAAATGCTGAACATCAAAGCTTCACTCAGCCTATGGAAGGAGTCCAAGCTGTCACGCGTGTCTATCCGATGGCTGGAAATACTCGTCTGCCTCATCGTGCGCCAACTGAAGCTACTGAGAGCACAATTGCTCAAAGGCCAAAGAAGCGCTCTCGGGTCCTCAATGACCGAGAACTTCTTGTGGCTCTGCATCAGAAACAGGATAAGCATCATTTTTGGCTCAAGCATCAGATGCAAAGTCTCTTGGTGGATGTAAATCGCATTCGCAATCTTGCCACCAAGAATGCATTTGTCACTCATGAAACTTGTCGGCGATCATGGAAGAGTTTAACCCTGCTAAGTGCTGAAGCAGATCTTCAAGACGATGGCTTCACTGAAAGATTCAAGTTTGAATCCACTCCTCCACGGAATGCTGTCCTACGAAGAACTCCATCTCTTGAAGACTCTGACTATTCTTCCTCCGCGGAAACTGTGCATGCCAATATGATCAATGATGAAGACAATGCTACTTCACCGTCCCCTACTTCTGCACGCATCGACACTGCACCAAGTTCGTCTGCACCGCCAAACAACAACGACAACCCTGCTGCTTCAACTACTCCTCATGAGGACGAGTAGATGCTCTATGTCTTCAAACCTTTTTGGTCATTACTGACAAAAGGGGGAGAAGCGTATGAGTTTGATAGTCTTCAAGCGGGTTCATATGGGCGGTTGCTTTATATTTTGCCTAGTGGTTACAACTCTTGCTTTTGATACATTTCGTTCTTTGAGTTGTAACACTTAAACTTGATGGTCGTCTGCTACTTATTTGCTCTTTCATGTGCGATGATAACTTTTGCACTTAGATCATTCTGCAGACATCCATTTTCCATTATGCATGTCATTTTTTAAGTTATATCATTTCATGCATGATGAATTATCTTCATAAGTTGAAGAGGATCTCCACAAGTACAACCTGCCATGTGCATTTACATTCCAAGAGCAAATTACTTATATGCACATCTTCAGGGGGAGCCCTTGCCACTTATGAAGACAATACCCTATCCTTTACAATTTCACATACTTCTTTCCCGTTGAAAACTTCAACCAGTTTGTCATCAATCACCAAAAAGGGGGAGATTGTAAGTGCATCCAGTGTCACCCCTAGTTGGTTTTGGAGTATTAACGACAAAGTTGGTTAAGGGACTAATGCGTTTGTGAGAATTGCAGGATAACGCAGGTAGTGTCCCTCATTGATTCGGTTTACCTACCGGAGATGACCCCTAAAAATGTATGAAGACATTGAAGACAATGGTGGTGTGTGAAGATATTCACACTGAAGACTATGACATGAGAAGACATTGAGCGAAGACTATGGAGCGCGAAGACTGTGTTGTTTCGTTGTTTCCTTTTCTTCTTTGTTGAGTCATAGGAACCACTGTACTGTTAAGTGGGGTCCAAGTGAACAAAGTCAGAGTGACTGAAGTGATGCTCAACCCAAATCCTATGTCTTCGAGCGAAGATAATGAGAGCAAATCTTATCCAGAGCTGGATGAGTCAGCTTTGCTTGTAGCCCAAGTAAAGTTGTCGTGTGTGTTTGAAATCTGACCGTTGGAACACGTGTCAGTTCCTTAGTGACCCAGGGTCATTTCGGACATATCAGGTCGGGTTGCCTTGTGGCTATAAATAGCCCACACCTTACACCATAAATTGGTGGCTGCTTAGAGTTAGTTTACGGCTTTTGTCATTTTGAGAGCAACCCACCTCGAAGCCTTTGAGAGATAAGTCCTTGCGAGGACAAAGCCCAAACACCCAGAGCCAAAGAGTGTTAGGCATCACTGAAGTCTTTTTGTCTGTGTGACCTGAAGACTTATTACACTTGAGGACTGTGTATCCTCCAGCCGGTTAGGCGTCGCGTTCTGAGCATCCAAGAGTCATTGTGGATCGCCGGTGAACGAATTCTGTGAAGGTTCGGAAGTCTACCTTGAAGACTTACCAGAGTGATTGGGCGAGGACTGTGTGTCCTTAGCTCAAGGGGAATAAGGTGAAGACGCGGTCTTCTGAGTTGAATCTCAGCCTCCCTAACCAGACGTACAGTTGTCACAGCAACTGGAACTGGTCCAACAAATCATGTGTCTTCAACAAGTGACTGGTTCTATCCCTTCCCTCCTTTACTTTGAGTTTGTCTTCGTGAAGTCATTGCTTATTTGTCTTATCTGTTTGACTTCATTGCTTGACTACTATCGTTGATTGGCTTCATACTATCTTCCATCCTGATCCTTACTACCTTGCTGCTATTAGTCTTTGTACGTTCACATTATGCATACTTGACTATGCCTTGCTTGTTGTAGTTTAACTTCCGCTGCATATCAATTAGGTCATTTCTATTGTTTGTCTTTGAAACTTCCACATTTTGAAGACTTTGATAAAAATCGCCTATTCACCCCCCCCCCCCCTTCTAGTCGATAACTAGCACTTTCACAATGTTAGCAAGACAGGCTTGGCGCTTACTGCAACACCCGGAGTCTCTTTGTGCACGTTTACTGAAAAGTATCTATTATCCTCAATCATCAATTTTGAATGCAACTCTGGGGAGTCACCCGAGCCAGATATGGAGGGCTATAGTCGAGGGGCGTGACACACTCAAACTAGGCTTGATCAAACGCATCGGCAATGGAGAAAGCACGAACATATGGGAGGATAATTGGTTGCCCAGGGAGGAAATGATGAGACCATATGGTTGCATCACCGCAAACCCTCCGGTATTGGTGTCAGAATTGTTGGATGCAACCTCGGCCTCATGGGATATCAACAAACTTAATGCTACGTTTCTGAGCTTTGATGCAAAGCTGATATCAAGCATACCTTTATGCACCATGAACGTCCCTGACTTTTGGAGCTGGTCGCACGAGAGGCGAGGCCTATTTTCTGTGAAGTCTGCATATAATATGCTAGTTACAATCAAACAGAGGAGAGAAGCATGGCTATATGGATCAGCCGGACCATCAACATCTGTTGTGGAAGAAGGCTCATGGAAGATATTGTGGAAAGTTGAGGTGCCGTCAAAAGTCCGTATGTTTTTGTGGAGATTGGCCAAGCATTCTCTTCCAACTAAGGATGTGAGGGCGCACCGCAATATGTCAACATCGAGCACTTGTGGTCTATGCGGGGCCCAAGATTCGTGGCGCCACTCCCTCCTGGACTGCACAGTTTCAAGGTGTACGTGGGCTCTGGTAGATGATGAACTCGCTTGCTCACTGGTAGCGACAACAGAGACGAGAGCCAAGAGCTGGCTTTTCAATTTGCTCGACACACTCACACATGAAAAGTTTGTCCTGCTAACGGTGACGCTGTGGGCGATTTGGTCATCCAGAAGAAAGGCAATACACGAGGCAATCTTTCAAACTCCCCATGCAACACATGCGTTTATAAAACGCTTCATCGCCGATCTG
This sequence comes from Triticum aestivum, assembly GCF_018294505.1. NCBI lineage: Eukaryota > Viridiplantae > Streptophyta > Magnoliopsida > Poales > Poaceae > Triticum > Triticum aestivum. The sequence goes on from NC_057813.1 coordinate 603,099,076, forward strand.
GACCAAATCCGGGTGATCAAACCAGCTCCAAATACTGTAACAAGAGTTCAGCAAGCTGCCCCAAGACCATGCGCTCCACCGGCTAATCATGCAAAGATCCATGTTGATGCTGCAGTACGTAACAACAGAGGTGGGGCGGCAGCTGCAATTTGCCGGAGCAACCAAGGAGCCTTCCTAGGCAGCTCAGCTCTGGTCATTGAAGGTGTTTGGGACCCAGCAACACTCGAAGCAATCGCATGCAGGGAAGCACTTGCACTGGCTCAAGATCTTGGCCTACACCAATTTATGGTCTCATCTGATTGTAGGCAAGTGGTCGATGATATTGCTAGAGGGAATCAGGGTCCATATGGAGCTATAGTTGCAGAGATCAAGAATAGAGCAATACCTTTTTCTTGTAATTTCATTTTTGAAAGTAGGTTAGTTAATGTAGAAGCTCATAAACTAGCAAGATTTGCTGTTTCCCTTCCTAAGGGACGTCATGTGTGGCTTGGCTAGCCCCATGGCCAAGTTTGTATCCTACCTTTTATGGAATTTGAGTAGTAAAATTTGGCTTTCCCCTCAAAAAAAAATCATTTGTTCGCTTTGTCGCCTCCTCCCCTCGTGCATCCTCCCCTCTTCCCACCAGTTTTTTTCTATCCCATAGAGAACCGGCTGAAAAAGTCGAGAGAAAACACACAGCTAAAATCTACAAGGTCTCTTTCCTCCCGCAACCCCCAATTCATCGCCTCCGCTAACTACGTGCTCCCCTCCACGCTAAAGAAAACCAGCGGCTTTTTCCTATGTTCTTCCTCTCAGCCGTAAAAAGAGAAAAAAGAAGACAACAAAGAAGGCAAAACCCTAATGAGCGTTTTACCCAATCTCCATCTCCACCTCCTCCGGTTCTCGCGTCGTCAATTATCTGCTATCGCATGCGCAACCGCGCCACTTGAGCTGATGACTGTTAGGACATGGCGTATGCATGGTACGGTGGACTGGTCGATGTGGGACCAGTTGGAAAGTGAATGCGCAATGATCACTAGTTGATTGCCTCGGTTACAACGGGATTACATACTCCCTCCATCTAGGTGTATAAGTCACCTTACGAAAACCAAATAATCTCAAAATATTTAGGCGCGATGCATTAACTCTCACCTCGTCTCTTGTTTCTTGACGTATCAACCAATAAGAGATGTGGGGCATGCATGTTTTAAATGGCTTGACACTATCAAAACACCACATGCAGTGGTTAGTTCATTGCATGCTTTTTTTTTGTGGGGTAGTTCATTGCATGCAATGCTATTAATTAGCAAATAAACATTAACTTATCTCGTTTTCCACTCTTCCTTAGTCATGATGCACAATCTAAGATGACTTATTCACCTAGACGGAGGGAGCACAAGGGTGCCCATGAAAGTAAGCACGCGGGCCTCGCCACCAATGAGATCCTCCTACAATCTAGGATACACACATGGCAACGTGACAACGTGCCTATACAAGATACATGTACATGTTAACACACACACCCCTCAGCTGGAGCTCCGTTAGAAAGGACGTTTAAGCTGGTACGAAACTCATTAAATACATGTGAAGGTGTCCCTTTGGTAAACAAATCCGCAAAATGAGAGCTCGAAGGAACATGAAAGACTCGTGCTTCACCGAGGGTCACACACCCACGAACAAAATGAAGATCAACCTCAATATGCTTCGTTCGTTGATACTGGACCGGGTTGGGGGTGAGGTAACTGGCACTAACGCTGTCGCAGTATACAATGGTCGCATGAGTGGGCGGACATCGTTGCTCGTGTAGAAATTGGCGAACTCAATAAGACTCGGCATGCAGTGCAGTATGCAAATCCTCGATATTCAGCCTCCACGCTTATCTGGACACCGCGGGCTAGCGTTCAGAGGACCATGAAACCAAGTTCTGCCCAAGGAAAACACAAAATCCGGGAGTGGACTTCCGTATGTCTAGGCAGGCTTCCCAATCCTCTTCGGTGTAAGCAAAGAGATCAACAGAGAAATGCTTGTATAGTTGGAGACCGAAGTGTGTAGTGTCGTCAAGGTAGCGAAGAACACACTTGATCAACTACATATGTGACTCTCGTGGCTCATGCATGAAGAGGCAGATTTGTTGGACGACATATAATATGTCCGGCCTAGTGAGTGTAAGGTACTGGAGGGCTCCGGCTAGGCTGCATTAGACAGTGGGGTAATACGTCTCCAAAGTATCAATATTTTTTTCCTATTTCATGTTATTATATTATCAATCTTGGATGCTTTATATACGTGTATATATGCTATTTTATATTATTTTTTGGGACTAATCTATTAGCCCAGTGCCAAGTGTTAGTTCTTGTATTTTGCTTGTTTTTGGCTTTTCAAAAAATCAGTACCAAATGAATACCAAACACGATGAAACTATATGGTGATTTTTTCTGGACCAGAAGGGACCCTGTAAGCTTCGGGAGGAGGCCGGAAGAGCTACGAGAGAGCCACGAGCTCACATGGCGCGCCCGGGGGGTAGGTGTCCCCCTGAGCTCATGGGCCCACGCAACTCCTTTTGACCTAATTCCAAACCTATAAACCAATATTCCAAAAACCAACAAAAAGCCACTCGAAACACTTTTTCCGCCGCCGCAAACTTCTGTTCTTCCGCGATCCCATATGAAAGTCTTTTTCGATACTCTGCCGAAGGGGGGAATCGATCACGAAGGGCTTCTGGATCATCCTTCCTGCCTTCGGATGATGCGTGAGTAGTTTGCCACGGACCTACAAGTCCATAGCTAGTAGCTAGATGGCTTCTTTTCTCTCTTTGATCTTCAATACCATGTTCTTCTCGATCTTCTTGGAGTTCTATCCGATGTAATTTTCTTTTGTGGTGTGTTTGTTGGGATCCGACGAATTGTGGGTTTATGATCAGATTATTCATTGAAAGTAATTGAGTTTTTTCTGAACTTTATTATGCATGCTTATTATAACTTTGTATTTCGCTCTGATCTATCCGTTTTATTTAGCCAACTAGATTGATTTATCTTCAGTGGGAGAGGTGATTTGTGATGGGTTCAATCTTGCGGTGTCCTCAACTCATGACATAAGGGGTAGCGAGGTATGTATTGTATTGTTGCCACTAAGAGTAAAATGACGGGGTTTATTCATATTGATTGGGTTTACTCTGTCTACATCATACCATATTGCTTAAAGCGTTACTCTATTTCTTATGAACTTAATACCATAGACGCATGCTGGATAGCGGTCGATTGGTAGAGTAATAGTAGTAGATGCAGACAGGAGTCGGTCTACTTGTCACTGACGTGATGACTATATATATGACCATTGCCATGAATAGCATCATAACTATGCGTTTTTTCTATCAATTGCCCAATAGTAATTTGTTTACCCACCATATGTTATATGTTCGAGAGAGGAGTCTCTAGTGAAAACTATGGCCCCCGGGCTTATGTGTTGGAGAGAAGTCTGTTTTCTCCGTTTCGCGATACCACGTGACCCTACCCGATGAACAGGACACTGTTTCGACCGTAGGCGATCGAAGAGAACTCTGTTTTCTCCGTTTTGCGGTACGGCAGACCACGAGTCGATGAACGGGTTCCTGTTTAGGTTGTTCCGTCCAAGCCGGTTGGCTCCTGATGAACAGGATGCGTTCTGATCCAGTCACTTGGCTCCCGATGAACATGATGTCGTTTCCTTCGTTTCTACCCAGTCGATTGGCTACCGATGAACAGGACGCCGTGGATGTACATGTTCGAGACCACGCCTGTATGTATGTACATGGCCATTTTTTTACAGCGTGGTTGTACGTACGTGTACACATTTTAGACTTGACTGCGTGACATGCTATGTCGGGGGCTTTACTACAACACGTGATGTTCTTTACTCATCCACGATTTCATCATTGCAGAGAGACAGATCGAGCAGTATGTGTGTACACATTTGGGATACCAAAAGTTGTTAAAATTACAATATTTATTTAATTTAAATACCTCACAAGATTTAAAGCTGTAATTTTTCTAGAAAACTATAGGCTAAGGAAACTCGTAAAATAAATAAATAAATCTTTTTTTGAGAGTACGCCAAAGGTGTGCCTTAACTTTATAGAAGAAGAGAGCAATCGTCACTTACAAGAATTACAAGAGTGGAAGAGAACTTCCAAAGAGAAACGCACATCCTAGCACACCCAACTAGCTAGCCTATGCCTACGCTCTCACAAAATGAACCGTAACCTCCTCCACCCAAGCCCGCCAATCTCCATTCTTTGAGCTCCGCAATGATGGCAAGGGCCAGCTCAGGCGCAGTCATCTGCTGGTTGATCCGGTGAAATACTCTGGTGTTACGTTGCTTCCAAAGAGCCCAAGTGGTCGCAATGATGACCGTGTCAAAGCCGCGCTTATAACCTTTCCTGAAGTTGGTCCTCGTGGCCAACCACCACTCAAGTAATGTGTCCATCGGTCTAGGGGTGCTACCCCTGAAGCTCAATGCCTCGAATATGTAATGCCACACTTCCTTGGCATAGACGCACTAAATGAGAATGTGCTCCGCATTGTCCGTATTGAGGACACGTGAAACATGGGGACGGAGCATTCTGGAGTCCATGCCTAGCTCTTCTATCAGATGTTCAAATCCGTTGTTGCACTGCCAACCACACGAAGAGTTTACACTTCAGGAGGGCCCAACTTCTCCAAATGCAAGTGGCATAGGGTGCCTTCTCGGCGCCTTGGCAAAGCCGAATGTAGGTGGACTTTGCAATGTAAGATCTGGACGGGTCTGCCGGCCACAAGAAAGAGTCGTCTCTGGTGGGATCACGATTGATCGTACTAATCGCAAGGTTGAGATGTAAGAGCTGCATGTGACCTACAAAGTTTACCTCTCCACTGATATAAAGCAACCATCGCCCCTCCAGTAAACCTTCCTCGACCGTGCGACAGTTGATCGTTCGCGTGTCCACTGAAGCGTGGATGAACAGCGCAATATCCTTAATCGCAAAGCCATGGATCCATCTATCTCTCCAAAACAGGACCTTTCTGCCCTTCCCCACCGAGATGTGCACCATGTTGTCAAAGACCTCCCGAGCCTCTCTATCAACTGCCATGAGTAAGGCTTGCCATGGCCTGTCAGGATCCGTCCTTCTTAGCCACTCCCATCGAACTCTCAGGGCCAACCCTTGTAACTGGAGATTGCGAACGCCCAAACCACCTTGCCAAGTAGGTTTGGAAACCGAGTTCCAAGCAACAAGGCATTGACCGCCGTTCGCTTTCTCTTTGTCAGCCCAAAAAAACGAGCGCATCCATTGGTCGATCTCTTCAAATACCTAGACTGGAGCCTCCGTAATCATAAAATGATGGATGGGTTTGGCCGCGATCACGGACTTAACAAGCACCAATCGACCTGGGCGATGTATCAACCCCCTTTGCCAAGCGGGGGCGAAACTCTTAGCTTGGTCGATCATGGGCTGCCAATCGGCCCTCGAAAGCTGTCTAATGGCCAGTTGGAGTCCAAGATATTTGCATGGAAAGTTACCCAAACGACAATGCAGGAGGGACTGCACCCAATCTCTATCGCTGTTATCCCCATGAATCATGATGGCCATCGACTTTTGGTAGTTAATCCTTAGTCCTGAAGCCTTACCAAACACATGTAACATCGATCTAACAAACATGAGATCCAGCTCCTTGGGTTTAACAAATATGACCACATTGTCTGCGTAGATTGACACCGACTGATGAGCGGTGATGCCCGTGAACTTCCCAATGACACCTAGGTTAGCAGCCTTGATCATGATGCGCGACAACACATCCATGGCAATGACAAATAACAAGGGAGAGATAGGATCCCCCTGTCTGAGGCCCTTGACGTGAGAGAAGCTTCTATCGGGAACTCCGTTGACGATCACCTTGGTGGTGGTGGTACGCAGGAGAATAGAGATCCACCCGCACCACTTCTGGCAGAAACCTTTGCTTATCATCACATCCATCAGGAACGACCAGTTGAGAGAATCAATTGCCCTAGTAATATCAAGCTTCAGAAAAACGTTGGCCTCCTTACGAGCATGTAACTTCCTGGCCACTTGCCTAACAAGGAGGAAATTGTCGTGTAAATGTCTCCCACAGATGAAAGCTAACTAGTTGGCCATGACAATTTCTTTCATTCTTCTGCGCGCTCTGTTCGCCAGCAATTTGGCAAAAATCTTGGCCACACTATGCGGGAGGCTAATGGGCTAGAAGTCTCCAACCTCCTCAGCGTCCGGCTTCTTCGGAACAAGGACAGTGTGAGCCCGGTTAAGCTTACCGAAACCACGCCCATATCCAACATAGAGCTTAAGAAACACCGCCATGATCTCATGTTTTATGATAGGCCACACCTTCTGATAGAAAGCCGCGCTAAACCCATCCGGCCCTGGCGCCCGCTCCGGGTGCATCTCTTTAATCGTGCTCCATACTTCCTCTTCCGTGAAGATAGCATCCAAATCTGAGAGATCGAGCTGAACCATATCAAGGAAACCAAGATCGACGTCGACGTCTCGAGCAAAAGCATGACCCAATAGCTGATCATAGGCATCTGAGAAAATCTCCTCCTTTCTCTCTTGCTGCGAGACCAACTCACCGTTGTGCCTGATGTGGGGGATGAAGTTTTTGGTTCTCCTGCCGTTTGCCATCGCTTGGAAGAGCTTGGTATTGGCATCCACCTCGCGGATCCATCTCAAGCGTGATCGTTGTCTCACTATGGTTTGCTGAAGAGAAGCCAATCCCAAGAGCGCATGCTTAAGAGCTCGCCTCAGCAACCTCTCTCTCCATTCCAGCTGACGGGCTTCCATCGCTCTGTCCAATCTGAGAATGATGTAGTTGTTGATCGCCATCAGAATTTTAATGTTGCCAATCTTCCGTTGACCCCAAGCTTGAAGGGCAGAGGCGGTGTTCCTAAGAAACACAATGAGCCTCTTGAAAGGGTCAACAATGCCGTCCTCGCACACCCAGGTGTCTTTCACAGCTTGCTCGAAACCCTCCAATTAAGGATGGCAATTTTACCCATGGTACGGGTACCCGCGGATATCGTACCCGCATGGGCAAGGTATGTGCACAATTTTATACCCATGGGTAGTGCCCATACCCTACTCCTTAAGTCATGGGTAGGGCTCGGGTATTGCCTCGTACCCATGGGTATACCCATACCTACCCATTTATACTGACATGTTACGTCTCGGATGTTATTTGGTGAGTTTGTGAACCTATTTTAAAGTTGTCACCAATTGTCAATTTGAATTGAGATTGTCTTGTACTCAGCTATTTGTTATTGAGTTTAGGTAAATGTTATTTTGTCAAATATGCTATGGATGAATATAAAATTGTGAATAACTTGTGTACTATTTGATCTACCCATCGGGTACCCAATGGGTATGGGTACCCATCGGGTATGGGTATGGGCAAAGTTTCATACCCATGGGTACGGGTATGGATACAATTATGTACCCCTTAACTACATGGGTATGGGTATGGTATTCCTCTACCCGCCCCATACCCTACCCATTGCCATCCTTACCTCCAATCGAGTCCAACAAATCTCAAGCCGAAACCCGCGCTTCGGGCAGAACAGGCCAGAGGTAGACAAATGAAGCGGCGTGTGATCCGAGATATTGGAGGAGAGGGCTTGGAGTAGCACATCCGGAAAGTTGAGCTTCCAATCCACCGAGACAAGAACATGGTCGATCTTAGTCATCACCAACTATTCTCTTTCATCGGACCAAGTGAAACGCCTACCGTGCATGTATAACTCCTTGAGCTCATTGTTGTCCACAAACGTCTTAAACTTTCTCATCATGCCCCTGTCGAGGTTAGAATTGCTCTTCTCATTCACGCGAATGATCATATTGAAGTCAACTAGCACCATCCATGGCCCTGGGGACACATCCCTTCTATGTTGTAGCTCCACAAGAAACTGAGTCTTGAGCTCCTCCCCTTTGGGGCCGTACACCGCCGACAACTACCATTCCGAGCCATCCTTGCTATGAACCAAACCAGGGAGGAAATTAGTGTCACAAGTGATGTTGTTGATCGCTAAGTACTGTTCCACCCCAAGAGGATGCAACCCCTAGTATCCAACCCAGGTAAGTAAGCGAACCCCTCAAATGATGGTCCAATGCATTGCATTACCAAATACGGGTCAAACACTTCAATTGTAATTGAGTACCTGGATGCTGACCCACACCCGTAACCAATCTGGTCTGGTCTCGTGCAACGGCCCACTAGTATAAAAGGGGGCAATGGTCCAGGACGGGTCAACCCATTAGTCCCGGTTCAGTCCAGAACCGGGACCAATGGTGGCATTGGACCCAGTTCGTGAGCCCCGGGGGCCGGCCGGGGCACATGGGCCATTGGTCCCGGTTCGTCTGGACCTTTTGGTCCCGGTTGGTGGGACGAACCGGGACCAATGGGCCTCGCTCCTAGCCCACCACCATTGGTCCCGGTTAGTGGCTTGAACCGGGACCAAAGGTTGCCCTTTAGTCACGGTTCATGCCACCAACCGGGACCAATGAGGTGCCTATATATACCCCCTCGCGTAAGAGCAGAGCACACTGCTCTATTTTTTCTGGCCGTCGAGGGGGAGAGGGCTTGGTGGTGCTCTAGCTCACCTCCTGTGCACACAAGGTGTTCGATGGAATGCCCGAGCCACACTACTTAAGCTTTCTCTTCTCCAAGCTCGACCTCCAAGCTCCATTTTCCTCAATATTTGTCTAGGTTTAGCGATCTGTCATGCCCCGTCCCCGTCTTCACCACCGTCGATCACCCACGCCGACCTCATCGCCGGCACCACCGTGGTGAGCCTCTTGTTCTTATCTTCTTTCTGAAAGGAAAAATATTCTTACTTGTATGTTTAGATAGATACTTGTATTATTTTCTTACTTTTATTATTGCATCTTATATAGTGTGATGGTTTTGGTATCCGCCCCCATCGGCCCTCGTCCTGTCTATGATTCGGATGTGGTATATATTATCTTTTCATAACTATTGGTTCATTTATTGTTTATGAAAATTATGCCAACCAACGTGACATAGATTTTATTTATCTAGGAGGTTGTTGAACCGGAAATTCCAACTGACCCTATTGTCGAGAGGTTAAATTTAGTTGAAGAAGAAAACAATTTCTTGAAGGAAAAATAAGAAAAATTGAGGAGGAGAAGATGATATTGGAGTTGCATGTTGCGGATGTCGTCGATGATCACAAGATCAAGATGGATGCAATGTGCTTGAAGATTAGAAAATATGCCATTCATACCGAGGCTTGGTATCATTATGCCATTGGATCAGTTGTTACCTTGGTTGCGATTATGATCGCACTTGTTTTTGCATTGAAATGTTTTACATAGTTTCAATGTATGGTTTAATTAATTTAGATGCTCTGCAGAGCTTTATGTTGTTCTGTAATGATTTTCGCTTGAAGATGAGAACTATGTATGTACTTTGGTTTTAATATGATGATGAACTTCTATTAATTTGGTCACTTAATTATATATTCATGATGTTCTGTAATGATTTTTGACACACTTAATTATATATAATGCACGCAGATGAACCGGCAATGTATGTACGGTAACGACACACCTCCGAGTACATTAAGGGCGTGCATGATTTTCTCGAAGTGGCTGAGGCAAACAAGCAGAATGGTTTTATGTGTTGTCCATGCCCTATATGTGGGAATACGAAGTCTTACTCTGACCGGAAAATCCTTCACACCCACCTGCTTTACAAGGGTTTCATGCCACACTACAATGTTTGGACGAGGCACGGAGAAATAGGGGTTATGATGGAAGACGGCGAAGAAGAAGAGTACGATGACAACTATGTGCCCCCTGAATATGGTGATGCTACTGAACATCAAGAGGAACCAGACGATGTGCACGATGATGCTGCAACGGGCGAAGCTGCTGAAGATCAAGAGGAACCAGACGATGTGCCCGATGATGATGATCTCCACTGGGTCATTGTTGATGCAAGGACGCAATGCAAAAGTCAAAAGGAGAAGCTGAAGTTCGATCGCATGTTAGAGGATCACAAAAAAGGGTTGTACCCCAATTACGAAGATGGCAACACAAAGCTCGGTATCGTACTGGAATTGTTGCAGTGGAAGGCAGAGAATGTTGTGCCTGACAAAGGATTTGAGAAGCTACTGAAAATATTGAAGAAGAAGCTTCCAAAGGATAACGAATTGCTCGACAGTACATACGCAGCAAAGAAGGTCGTATGCCCTCTAGGATTGGAGGTGCAGAAGATACATGCATGCCCTAATGACTGCATCCTCTACCATGGTGTGTACAAGGATCTGGACGCATGCCCGGTATGCGGTGCATTACGGTATAAGATCAGACGAGATAACCCTGGTGATCTTGACGGCGAGTCCCCAAGGAAGAGGGTTCCTGCAAAGGTGATGTGGTTGTTGGGGAACGTAGCAGAAATTCAAAATTTTCCTATGTGTCACCAAGATCTATCTATGGAGAGACCAGCAACGAGTAGAAAGAGAATGCATCTACATACCCTTGTAGATCGCTAAGCGGAAGCGTTCAAGTGAACGGGGTTGATGGAGTCGTACTCGTCGTGATTCAAATCACCGATGATCCTAGTGCCGAACGGACGGCACCTCCGCGTTCAACACACGTACAGCCCGGTGACGTCTCCCATACCTTGATCCAGCAAGGAGAGAGGGAGAGGTTGAGGAAGACTCCGTCCAGCAGCAGCACAACGGCGTGGTGGTGGTGGAGGAGCGTGGCAATCCTGCAGGGCTTCGCCAAGCACCGCGAGAGAGGAGGAGCACTTGGGAGAGGGAGGGCTGCGCCAGGGGCAAGGGTGAAGCTCCCATGCGCCTCCCCACTATATATAGGGGTGGAGGGGGCTGGTTTCTTGCCCTCCAAGTCCATTGGGGCGTTGGCAAAGGTGGGAGGAAAGAAATCCCATCATTTCCTTCCCCACCGATTGCTATCCCCCCTTTTTAGGGATCTTGATCTTATCCCTTTGGGATATGATCTTATTCCTTCTAAGGGGGGATCTTGGTGCGCCTTGACCAGGGGTGTGGGGCCTTTCCCCCACTACCCACGTTCATGTGGGTCCCCCCATGCAGGTGGGCCCCACTCCGGAACCTTCTAGAACCTTCCCGGTACAATACCGAAAAATCCCGAACATTTTCCAGTGGCCAAAATAGGACTTCCCATATATAAATCTTTACCTCCGGACCATTCCGGAACTCCTCGTGACGTCCGGGATCTCATCCGGGACTCCGAACAACATTCGGTAACCACATACAAACTTCCTTTATAACCCTAGCGTCATCGAACCTTAAGTGTGTAGACCCTACGGGTTCGGGAGACATGCAGACATGACCGAGACGTTCTCCGGTCAATAACCAACAGCGGGATCTGGATACCCATGATGGCTCCCACATGTTCCACGATGATCTCATCGGATGAACCACGATGTCAAGGACTTAATCAATCCCGTATACAATTCCCTTTGTCTAGCGGTATTGTACTTGCCCGAGATTCGATCGTCGGTATCCTTATACCTTGTTCAATCTCGTTACCGGCAAGTCTCTTTACTCGTTCCGTAACACATCATCCCGTGATCAACTCCTTGGTCACATTGCGCATATGATGATGTCCTACCGAGTGGGCCCAGAGATACCTCTCCGTTTACACGGAGTGACAAATCCCAGTCTCGATCCGCATAAAACAATAGATACTTTCGGAGATACCTGTAGTGCACCTTTATAGTCACCCAGTTACGTTGTGACGTTTGATACACCCAAAGCACTCCTACGGTATCCAGGAGTTACACGCTCTCATGGTCGAAGGAAGAGATACTTGACATTGGCAAAGCTCTAGCAAATGAACTACACGATCTTTTGTGCTAGTCTTAGGATTGGGTCTTGTCCATCACATCATTCTCCTAATGATGTGATCCCGTTATCAACGACATCCAATGTCCATAGCCAGGAAACCATGACTATCTGTTGATCACAACGAGCTAGTCAACTAGAGGCTCACTAGGGACATATTGTGGTCTATGTATTCACACGTGTATTACGATTTCCGGATAATACAGTTATAGCATGAATAAAAGACAATTATCATGAACAAGGAAATATAATAATAATACTTTTATTATTGCCTCTAGGGCATATTTCCAACAGTCTCCCACTTGCACTAGAGTCAATAATCTAGTTCACATCGCCATGTGATTAACACTCACAGGTCACATCGCCATGTGACTAATACCCAAGAGTTTACTAGAGTCAGTAGTCTAGTTCACATCACTATGTGATTAACACTCAATGAGTTTTATGTTTGATCATGTTGCTTGTGAGAGAGGTTTTAGTCAACGGGTCTGAACCTTTCAGATCCGTGTGTGCTTTACAAATCTCTATGTCATCTCCTAGATGCAGCTACCACGCTCTATTTGGAGCTATTCCAAACAACTGTTCTACTTGGAGCTATTCTAAATTATTGCTCCATTATATGTATCCGGTCTCTCTACTCAGAGCTATCCGGATAGGTGTCAAGCTTGCATCGTCGTAACCTTTACGACGAACTCTTTTACCACCTCCATAATCGAGAAAATTCCTTAGTCCACTAGTTACTAAGGATAACTTTGACCGCTGTCCTGTGAGCCATTCTTGGATCACTCTTGTACCCCTTGACTGACTCATGGCAAGGCACACTTCAGGTGCGGTACACAGCATAGCATACTGAAGAGCCTACGTCTTAAGCATAGGGGACGACCTTCGTCCTTTCTCTCTATTCTGCCGTGGTCGAGCTTTAAGTCTTAACTTCGTACCTTACAACTCAGGCAAGAACTCCTTCTTTGACTGGTCCATCTTGAACACCTTCAAGATCATGTCAAGGTATGTGCTCATTTGAAAGTATTATTAAGCATTTTGATCTATCCTTATAGATCTTGATGCTCAATGTTCAAGTAGCTTAATCCAGGCTTTCCATTGAAAAACACTTTCAAAATAACCCTATATGCTTTCCAGAAATTCTACGTCATTTCTGATCAACAATATGTCAACAACATATACTCATCAGAAATTCTATAGTGCTCCCACTCACTTCTTTGGAAATACAAGTTTCTCATAAACTTTGTACAAACCCAAAATTTTTGATCATCATCAAAGCATACATTCCAACTCCGAGATGCTCACTCCAGTCCTTAGAAGGATTGCTGGAGCTTTGCATACTTATTAGCATCTTTCGGGATTGACAAAACCTTCCGGTTGTATCACATACAACCTTTCCTCATTAAAATCGTCGAGGAAACAATGTTTTGACATCCTATCTGCAAGATTTCATAAATAATGCAGTAATCGCTAATATAATTCCAACAGACTCTTAGCATCGCTACGAGTGAGAAAATCTCATCGTAGTCAACTCCTTGAACTTGTCGGAAAACATCTTAACGACAAGTCGAGCTTTCTTAATGGTGACATTTACCATCATTGTCCGTCTTCCTTTTGAAATCCATCTGTACTCATTAGCCTTACGACCATCGAGCCGTTCTGCCAAAGTCTACACTTTGTTTTCATACATGGATCCTCTCTCGGATTTTATGGCCTCAAGCCATTTATCGGAATCCGGGCCCACCATCGCTTCTCCATAGCTCGTAGGTTCATTGTTGTCTAGCAACATGACCTTCAAGACAGGATTACGTACCACTCTGAAGTAGTACGCATCCTTGTCATCCTACGAGGTTTGGGAGTGACTTGATCCGAAGTTTCATGATCAATATCATAAGCTTCCACTTCAATTGGTGTAGGTGCCACAGGAACAACTCCCTGTGCCCTGTCACACACTAGTTGAAGAGACGGTTCAATAACCTCATCAAGTCTCCACCATCCTCCCACTCAATTCTTTCGAGAGAAACTTTTCCTCGAGAAAGGACCCGATTCTAGAAACAATCCATATTGCTTTCGGATCTGAATTAGGAGGTATACCCAACTGTTTTGGGTTTCCTATGAAGATGCATTTTATCCGCTTTGGGTTCGAGCTTATCAACCTGAAACTTTTTCATATAAGCGTCGCAGCCCCAAACTTTTAAGAAACGACAACTTAGGTTTCTCTAAACCATAATTCATACGGTGTCATCTCATCGGAATTACGTGGTGCCCTATTTAAAGTGAATGTGGTTGTCTCTAATGCCTAACCCATGAACGATAGTGGTAATTCGATAAGAGACATCATGGTACGCACCATATCCAATAGGGTGCAACTATGATGTTCGGACACACCATCACATTATGGTGTTCCAGGCGGTATTAATTGCGAAACAATTTCCACAATGTCTTAATTGTGTGCCAAAACTCGTAACTCAGATATTCATCTCTATGATCATATCATAGACATTTTATCCTCTTGTCACAATGATCTGCTACTTCACTCTGAAATTACTTGAACCATTCAATAATTCAGACTTGTGTTTCATCAAGTAAATATACTCAACATTTACTCGAATCATCTGTGAAGTAAGAACATAATGATATTCACTGCATGCCTCAGCACTCATTCGACTGCACACATCAAAATGTGTTACTTCCAACAAGTTGCTATCTTGTTCCATCTTACTGAAAATGAGGCTTTTCAGTCATCTTGCCCATGTGGTATGATTTGCATATCTCAAGTGATTCAAAATCAAGTGAGTCCGAACGATCCATTTGCATGGAGTTTCTTCATGCATATACACCAATAGACATGGTTCGCATGTCTCAAACTTTTCAAAAACGAGTGAGTCCAAAGATCCATCAACATGGAGCTTCTTCATGCGTTTTATACCATTATGACTTACATGGCAGTGCCACAAGTAAGTGGTACTATCATTACTATCTTATATCTTTTGGCATGAAAATGTGTATCACTACGACCGAGATTCAATAAACCATTCCTTTAGGTGCAAGACCATTGAAGGTATTATTCAAAAATAGAGTAACCATTATTCTCCTTAAATGAATAACCGTATTGCGATAGACATAATCCAATCATGTCTATGCTCAACGCAAACACCAATCTCGGTGGTAGAGGGAGCGTGCGATGCTTGATCATATCAACCTTGGAAACACTTCCAACATATATCGTCAGCTCACCTTTAGCTAGTCTCCGTTTATTCCGTAGCTTTTATTTCGAGTTACTAACACTTAGCAACCGAACCGGTATCCAATACCCTGGTGCTACTAGGAGTACTAGTAAAGTACATATTAACATAATGTATATCCAATATACTTCTATCGACCTTACCAGCCTTCTCATCTACCAAGTATCTAGGGTAATGCTGCTCCAGTGGTTGTTCCCCTTATTACAGAAGCAC
Source organism: Triticum aestivum (assembly GCF_018294505.1). Taxonomy (NCBI): domain Eukaryota; kingdom Viridiplantae; phylum Streptophyta; class Magnoliopsida; order Poales; family Poaceae; genus Triticum; species Triticum aestivum. The sequence continues at coordinate 603,114,405 of NC_057813.1, forward strand.
TTAGTCTCGGGTTTGGGTTCAACCTTGGGTTTCTTCACTAGAGCAGCAGCTGAATTGCCGTTTCATGAAGTATCCCTTTGTTCCCTTGCCCTTCTTGAAACTAGTGGTTTCACCAACCATCAACAATTGATGCTCCTTCTTGATTTCTACTTTCGCGGTGTCAAACATCATGAATATTTCAAGGATCATCATATCTATCCCTGATATGTTATAGTTAATCACGAAGCTCTAGCAGCTTGGTGGCAATGACTTTGGGGAAACATCACTATCTCATCTGGAGGATCAACTCCCACTCGATTCAAGTGATTGTTGTGCTCAGACAATCTGAGCACAAGCTCAACGATTGAGCTTTTCTCCCTTAGTTTGCAGGCTAAGAAAATCGTCGGAGGTCTTATACCTCTTGACGTGGGCACGAGCCTGAAATCCCAATTTCAGCCCTCGAAACATCTCATATGTTCCGCGACGTTTCGAAAACGTCTTTGGTGCCTCTACTTAAACCATTTAATTGAACTATCACGTAGTTATCAAAACGTGTATGTCCGATGTTCGCAACATCGACAAACGACGTTGGGGTTCAGCACACTGAGCGGTGCATTAAGGACATAAGCTTTCTACTGATCGCATAATCGCTACTATCAACTTTCAACTATATTTTCTCTAGGAACATATCTAAACAGTGGAACTAAAGCGCGAGCTTACGACATAATTTGCAAAAGGTCTTTTGACTATGTTCAGGATAATTAAGTTCATCTTATGAACTCCCACTTAGATAGACATCCCTCTGGTCATCTAAGTGATCACATGATCCGAGTCAACTAGGCCGTGTCCGATCATCACGTGAGACGGACTAGTCATCATCGGTGAACATCTTCATGTTGATCGTATCTACCATACGACTCATGCTCGACCTTTCGGTCTCCGTGTTCCGAGGCCATGTCTGCACATGCTAGGCTCGTCAAGTTAACCCTAAGTGTTTTCGCTGTGTAAAACTGTCTTACACCCGTTGTATGTGAACGTAAGAATCCATCACACCCGATCATCACGTGGTGCTTAGAAGCGACGAACTGTAGCAACGGTGCACAGTTAGGGGGAACACTTCTTGAAATTTTGTAAGGGATCATCTTATTTACTACCGTCGTCCTAAGCAAACAAGATGCATAAACATGATAAACATCACATGCAATCAAATAGTGACATGATATGGCCAATATCATTTTGCTCCTTTTGATCTTCATCTTCGGGGCTCCATGATCATCATCGTCACCGGCACGACACCATGATCTCCATCATCATGATCTCCATCATCGTGTCTTCATGAAGTTGTCACGCCAACGACTACTTCTACTTCTATGACTAAAGCGTTTAGCAATAAAGTAAAGTAGTTTACATGGCGTTCTTCAATGACACGCAGGTCATACAATAAATAAAGACAACTCCTATGGCTCCTGCCGGTTGTCATACTCATCGACATGCAAGTCGTGAATCCTATTACAAGAACATGATCAATCTCATACATCACATATCATTCATCACATTCTTCTTGGCCATATCACATCACATAGCATACCCTGCAAAAACAAGTTAGACGTCCTCTAATTGTTGTTGCATGTTTTACGTGGCTGCTATGGGTTTCTAGCAAGAACGTTTCTTACCTACGCAAGACCACAACGTGATATGCCAATTGCTATTTACCCTTCATAAGGACCCTTTTCATCGAATCCGTTCCGACTAAAGTGGGAGAGACTGGCACCCGCTAGCCACCTTATGCACCAAGTGCATGTCAATCGGTGGAACCTGTCTCACGTAAGAGTACGTGTAAGGTCGGTCCGGGCCGCTTCATCCCACAATACCGTCGAAACAAGATTGGACTAGTAACGGTAAGCATATTGAACAACATCAACGCCCACAACTACTTTGTGTTCTACTCGTGCAAAGAATCTACGCAATAGACCTAGCTCATGATGCCACTGTTGGGGAACGTAGCAGAAATTCAAAATTTTCCTACGTGTCACCAAGATCTATCTATGGAGAGACCAGCAACGAGTAGAAAGAGAATGCATCTACATACCCTTGTAGATCGCTAAGCGGAAGCATTCAAGTGAACGGGGTTGATGGAGTCGTACTCGTCGTGATTCAAATCACCGATGATCCTAGTGCCGAACGGACGGCACCTCCGCGTTCAACACACGTACAGCCCGGTGACGTCTCCCATACCTTGATCCAGCAAGGAGAGAGGGAGAGGTTGAGGAAGACTCCGTCCAGCAGCAGCACAACGGCGTGGTGGTGGTGGAGGAGCGTGGCAATCCTGCAGGGCTTCGCCAAGCACCGCGAGAGACGAGGAGCACTTGGGAGAGGGAGGGCTGCGCCAGGGGCAAGGGTGAAGCTCCCATGCGCCTCCCCACTATATATAGGGGTGGAGGGGGCTGGTTTCTTGCCCTCCAAGTCCATTGGGGCGTTGGCAAAGGTGGGAGGAAAGAAATCCCATCATTTCCTTCCCCACCGATTGCTATCCCCCCTTTTTAGGGATCTTGATCTTATCCCTTTGGGATATGATCTTATTCCTTCTAAGGGGGGATCTTGGTGCGCCTTGACCAGGGGTGTGGGGCCTTTCCCCCACTACCCACGTTCATGTGGGTCCCCCCATGCAGGTGGGCCCCACTCCGGAACCTTCTAGAACCTTCCCGGTACAATACCGAAAAATCCCGAACATTTTCCAGTGGCCAAAATAGGACTTCCCATATATAAATCTTTACCTCCGGACCATTCCGGAACTCCTCGTGACGTCCGGGATCTCATCCGGGACTCCGAACAACATTCGGTAACCACATACAAACTTCCTTTATAACCCTAGCGTCATCGAACCTTAAGTGTGTAGACCCTACGGGTTCGGGAGACATGCAGACATGACCGAGACGTTCTCCGGTCAATAACCAACAGCGGGATCTGGATACCCATGATGGCTCCCACATGTTCCACGATGATCTCATCGGATGAACCACGATGTCAAGGACTTAATCAATCCCGTATACAATTCCCTTTGTCTAGCGGTATTGTACTTGCCCGAGATTCGATCGTCGGTATCCTTATACCTTGTTCAATCTCGTTACCGGCAAGTCTCTTTACTCGTTCTGTAACACATCATCCCGTGATCAACTCCTTGGTCACATTGCGCATATGATGATGTCCTACCGAGTGGGCCCAGAGATACCTCTCCGTTTACACGGAGTGACAAATCCCAGTCTCGATCCGCATAAAACAATAGATACTTTCGGAGATACCTGTAGTGCACCTTTATAGTCACCCAGTTACGTTGTGACGTTTGATACACCCAAAGCACTCCTACGGTATCCAGGAGTTACACGCTCTCATGGTCGAAGGAAGAGATACTTGACATTGGCAAAGCTCTAGCAAATGAACTACACGATCTTTTGTGCTAGTCTTAGGATTGGGTCTTGTCCATCACATCATTCTCCTAATGATGTGATCCCGTTATCAACGACATCCAATGTCCATAGCCAGGAAACCATGACTATCTGTTGATCACAACGAGCTAGTCAACTAGAGGCTCACTAGGGACATATTGTGGTCTATGTATTCACACATGTATTACGATTTTCGGATAATACAGTTATAGCATGAATAAAAGACAATTATCGTGAACAAGGAAATATAATAATAATACTTTTATTATTGCCTCTAGGGCATATTTCCAATAGTGGTATGCTCCTATAATACCACGCTTGAAACGTCTATTCAGAAACGGAGAGCATGCCAAGTTGATGTGATGGCACAGTGAGGATCGTAAGAAAGACGGGAAGTTGAGAGCACCCGCTGACGGGTCGCAGTGGAGAAAAATCGAGAGAAAGTACTAGGCTGAGTTTGCACGTGACCCAAGGAACGTATGGTTTGCTTTAAGCGCGGATGGCATTAATTCTTTCGGGGAGCAGAGCAGCAATCACAGCACCTGGCCCGTGACTCTATGTATGTATCACCTTCCTCCTTGGATGTGCATGAAGCGGAAGTTCATTATGATGCTAGTTCTCATCCAAGGCCCTAAGCAACCCGGCAACGACATTGATGTGTACCTAAGGTCATTAGTTGAAGAACTTTTATAGCTGTGGAATGGAAACGGTGTACGTACGTGGGATGAGCACAAACAGGAGGAATTTGACCTAAAGGCGTTGCTATTCGTGACCATCAACGATTGGCCCGCTCTCAGTAACCTTTCAGGACAGACAAACAAGGGATACCACGCATGCACGCACTGTTTACTTGACACCGAAAGTATATACCTGGGAAGCTGCAGGAAGAATGTGTACCTGGGCCATCGTCGATTTCTTCCGACCAACCATCAATGTCGAAAGAAAGGCAAGCATTTCAAAGGCGAGGCAGATCACCGGAAGAAGCCCGCCATGCGTACCGGTGATCGCGTACTTGCTATGGTCAATGATTTACACGTAATCTTTGGAAAGGGTCCCGGCGCACTAGCTGTTTCGAGTGACGCTGAGGGACACGCACCCATGTGGAAGAAGAAATCTATATTTTGGGACCTACCCTACTGGAAAGACCTAGAGGTCCGCTCTTCGATCGACGTGATGCACGTGACGAAGAACCTTTGCGTGAACCTGCTAGGCTTCTTGGGCGTGTATGGAAAGATAAAAGATACACCTGAGGCACGGGAGGACCTGCAACGTTTGCACGAAAAAGACGGCATGCCTCCGAAGCAGTATGAAGGTCCTGCCAGCTACGCTCTTACCAAAGAAGAGAAGGAAATATTCTTTGAATGCCTACTTAGTATGAAGGTTCCGACTGGCTTCTCGTCGAATATAAAGGGAATAATAAATATGGCTGAGAAAAAGTTTCAGAACCTAAAATCTCATGATTGCCACGTGATTATGACGCAACTGCTTCTGGTTGCATTGAGGGGGCTTTTACGGGAAAACGTCCGATTAGCCATTGTGAAGCTATGTGCATTCCTCAATGCAATCTCCTAGAAGGTGATCGATCCAGAAATTGTACCAAGGCTAAGGAGTGATGTGGCGCAATGTCTGGTCAGTTTCGAGCTGGTGTTCCCACCATCCTTCTTCAATATCATGACGCACGTCCTAGTTCATCTAGTCGACGAGATTGTCATTCTGGGGCCCGTATTTCTACACAATATGTTCCCCTTTGAGAGGTTCATGGGAGTCCTAAAGAAATATGTCTGTAACCGCGCTAGGCCAGAAGGAAGCATCTCCATGGGCCATCAAACAGAGGATGTCATCGGGTTTTGTGTTGACTTCATTCCTGACCTTAAGAAGATAGGTCTCCCTAAATCGCGGTATGAGGGGAGATTGACTGGAAAAGGCACGCTTGGAAGGGACTCAATAATATGCAGGGACGGATATTCTTGGTCTCAAGCACACTGCACAGTTCTACAGAACTCTACCTTGGTGAGCCCTTATGTCGATGAACACAAGAACAGTCTGCGCTCCAAACACCCGGAGCAGTGCGACGACTAGATTACATGTGAACACATCAGGACGTTCAGCAGTTGGTTGGAAACACGTCTCAGAGGTGACAACACTGTTTGTGATGAGCTGTACTTGTTGTCCAGGGGACCATCTTCGACTGTTATGATTTGGAAATGATACGAGATAAATGGGAATACATTTTACACGGTTGACCAAGATCAAAAGAGTACCAATCAAAACAACGGTGTCCGCTTTGATGCAGCCACCGAGAGGGGAAAGGACACATATTATGTTTACATAGTGGACATATGGGAACTTGACTACGGAGTAGATTTTAAGGTCCCTTTGTTTAAGTGCAAATGGGTCAATCTGTCAGGAGGCGGGGTACAGGTAGACCCACAGTACGGAATGACGACAGTGGATCTGAAAAATCTTGGGTACACTGACAAACTGTTCGTCCTAGCCAATGATGTGGCACAGGTTATCTATGTGAAGGACATGTCTACCAGACCGAGAAAAAGAAAAGATAAGGAAGCGAATACATCATACGATGAGCCAAAGTGCCACATAGTTCTTTCAAGAAAAAGGGACATCATGGGAGTGGAGGGCAAGACAGACATGTCTGAAGATTATAAAAAGTTTCATGAAATTCCTCCCTTCAAAGTCAAGGCTGAGCCCAGCATCCTGATAAACGATGAAGATTATCCATGGTTACGGCACAATAAGCAAATGACACAAGCGAAGAAAAAGTGAAGACTTTCTCCCGCAACTATTATGATGATACCATGCCAATTTTGTAACAGACGAGTATGATACCATTGTCCGTTTTGTACATGCACATGCTATGTGGGTGAAATTATGATACCATGCCAACTTTCAACTTTTTCAGAATTCATTTGAAATGCTTTAATGTCTTATGGTTCGGCCCTCCTAATACCATTAATCCCAGTTCGCTCCTTGTCAACTATGTTCTCACCAAGAACACTCTCAAGAGGGCAGCCACGTGGGCCATTGGTCCCGGTTCGTCTGGACATTTTGGTGCCGGTTCCACGCACGAACCGGGCCCAATGCGCCTCGCCCTCGCCCATGACCATTAGTCCCGGTTTGTGCCACAAACCGGTACTAAATGGTTGGTCCTCGTTGCGCTCAGAGTTTAGTCCCACCTCGCCAACTGAAGGGCGCTCACACCGGTTTATAAGCCCGTCCCTCTCTGCCTTGTTGAGCTCCTCTCAAAGTGAAAATAGATGCCCCTATACAGGGAATTTGACCTAAATTCATAGTGAATTTCTCTGAAATTCATAGAAATTTATTATGAATTTAGGTTGAATTTTCTCTATAGGCGCATCTATGTTCATTTTTTTAGTAAAGTTAATCACAAACTTGTGATTCACACAAATTTTAACTATTCAAATTTGAAAACTAATGGCACTAACAGAAAGTTTATAATTTTGCTGACCTAAAAGCAAAAAAGAATTAAAATTAAAGCAAACAACAAAACAAAATAAATAATACAGAAAACAAAACAAAAAAACTGGAAACAAAATAAAAATAGCAACAATAAGTATTTTGTTGTAAGTAGAAACAAAATAAAATAAATAAAGCAACAAAGAAAACAAAAAACAAAAAAAAGTTTTTTCAAATTTGAAAACTAATGGCACTAACAAAAAGTTTATAATTTTTTTAAAACTAAAAGCAAAAAAGAATTAAAAAATAAAACAAAAAACAAAAGAAAATAAATAATGCAGAAAACAAAACAAAAAAACTGGAAAAAAATAAAAATAGCAACAATAAGTATTTTGTTGTAAGTAGAAACGAAATAAAATAAATAAAGTAAGAAAGAAAACAAAAAACAAAAAAAGTATTTTCAAATTTGAAAACTAATGGCACTAACAGAAAGTTTATAAGTTTCCTAAAACTAAAAGCAAAAAGAATTAAAAGACTGGAAAAAAATAAAAATAGCAACAATAAGTAAAGAAAACAAAAAAACAAGTGCCTACTACTGGGCCCCCACGGCCTGAATACGACTAGAAACCCTACCATGGGCCAGGATTCAGGCCCGCAGAAGGCACAGCAGGCCCACAGGCAAAGCAGTGTCAGATTAGGCCCATAGGCCTGCAGTTCAGAGGAGTTCGAGTGGGAAGAGGCAGCGGAGCTTATAAACAGGTGTGGGGCGCTCCCAACTAGCGAGGTGGTACTAAACATCCCATCGCACCAGTTCCAGCACAAGGCCTTTGGTCCCGGTTGGTGCCACCAACCGGGTATAAAGGGGTGCATCGGTCCCGGTTCGTGGCACCAACCGGGACCAATGCCCCCTTTTAGTCCCGGTTGGTGCCACCAACCGGGACCAAAGGCCAGTTTTCCCGGTTGATGGCACCAACCGGGACTAAAGGGTGCATTAGTCCCGGTTGGTTTCACGAACCGGGACCAATGCTCTTGCTCTATAAGAAACACTTGTGAAAAATTCTCGGTTTTCATCGCCAGTTGCCCCCATCCCCCGACGACGCCGAGCTCATCGACGCCGTCAGGCTGCTCCATCTCGCCGTCGCCGCCGCCGCCGCCAAGGCCGTCGCCTTCCCGAGCCCGCGCCGTCCAAGTCACCGGCCTCCCCGAGCCCGCGCCGTCCTCGTCGCCTGCCTCCCTGAGTCTGCGCCGTCCAAGTCGCCGGCCTCCCCGAGCCGGCCGTCCTCATCCCCGTCGCCACCTGCCTCCCCGAGCCCAACCTCCTCGTCCCTGTCACCGCGTGCCGCCCGATACCGCCGTCCCCGTCACCGCGTGCCGTCCCGAGCCCCTGCCCTGTCCTGCCCCCGCGCGTCGGCGCCCTCGCCGCCCCCACCGTCGCCATCGTCATCGCTAGCCGCCCCCGCTGTGAGCCGCCGCACTGCCCTAGCTCTGTTTTTTTATTTTTAGTAGTTTAATTATTTGTTCATATATATATATAATGTATATGTGTATGTATGTGGCTATGCGGCTCTTTTTTTTCATTTTTATTAGTTTAGTTTTTTTGTCCATATATATATATATATAATGTATATGTGTATGTATGTAGATGTTCAAAATGTATAAAAAAATATTCAGAGCATGTTTTTGTTCACATATGTATTTTTTATTCATATGTGTATTAATGTTTTCATATATGCAAAAGATAGATTTTTAGAAAAGTTAGGATTTTTTTTGTTCATAGATTTTTTTGGTGATATTAATTATTGTAGAATATACAAATGTTTGTATATTCATATGAACAATGCATTAGGCAAAACCTTTACTTTTTTTCGAAATTTTCTATTTGAACATTTTTTTAAAAAAACAAGCAATACTAAAAGAATGAGAGGAAAAAGGAAAATAAGAAAAGGAAGAAAGGAGGAGAAGAGGAGAAATAAATAAGAAGAGGAAAAAAGAAGAAAAAGAAGAGGAGGAGAAGAAAGGAATAGAGGAGAAGAAGAGAAAATAGAATATTTTCTATTTTCTCTTCTTCTCCTCTATTCCTTTCTTCTTCTCCTCTTTTTTTTCTTCTTTTTTTCTTCGATCTTCTCTTCTATTCCTTTCTTCTTCTCCTCTTTTTATTTCTTCCTTTGTCTTCTTTTTTATCGGGTATGTCATTGTCCATATACCCCCTCCCGATAACTTCAACACGAAGGGGGAGGATCGATATACCCCCTCCCCGATAACATTATTTTCCCATGTATGTATGTCGTCGTTGTCGATATAACCCCTCCCGGATAACTTCGACATGAGGGGCGGTCGATATATATACCCCCTCTCGACCGTGATAACTTATACCACGGCAGCACCCCCCTCGGCCCTCTCGCTCGACCAAAACTCTCGAGGACACCCAAACCCTAGAGAAAAACGATGTTGGTCTCCTACCCCCTCCCGCCGCGCCCCTACCCGACAAACTCTCTCGAGGCAGCGTCGAGGCCACTAATTAATATGATTCCTTACTGTGATTAGCTAGCTAGTTCTACGTTTGCCACTAATATATCCATATCTGTCATGTTTGAATAATAATTGCCATGTTGTAAATATTTGTAGAAACTATGGACACCCCCCGAGACGAAGCAACAGAAGTGATGTTGGAGGAGATAATCACACATGGAAGTGATGCCGTCTTATCGTTTCTGAACGACACCGATGGTCTGGAAGGACAGGGTGAAGAAGCAGGCAATTATGATGTCTCCTTTGACCCAATGCCGGTGCAAGAAGGAGACCATGAGGACTGCTTCGGTGACCCAATGACGGTGCAAGAAGGAGACCGTGATGACGGCTCCGGTGACCGAACCGAGTCTGGCCAGGTATATATATTAGTTAAGCCTGTGCTGACTAGCTAATTGATGCATTCATTGTTTTGGTATATATACACATATCAATTAACTCTTGTCTTTTTTCTTTTTTCTAGCCCTCCGAATCGAGCACAACTTCGGTGAGGAGACGAGGCCTGAAGAACAAGTTGAGCTCGAATGAAAGGTTTGAGATCACAGCAATCGCGCGCGACGGCGAACCGATTGAACCCATCCGGACAAAGAACGTATTTGTTGCTCAGTGAGGGGTTCTTGTTAGGGACAAGATCCCGATCAACATCCACCAATGATATAAGCCTAAGGAGGAAGATCCTCAGGTGTCTTATGTCAATGATATGCAGAAAGATGATCTTTGGACTGAGCTGAAGGCAAATTTCATCCTACCAAAACCCCCAACCCCCCCCCCCCCCCCCTCTCAAAAAAAAACAACCAACCGGGACCAAAGGCCCTCCTGCCTAGGCTCGGCGCACCGGCCACGTAGGCACATCTGTCCCGGTTCATGTTAGAACCGGGACTAAAGGGGGGAGGCATTAGTAACGATCCTTTAGTCCCGGTTCAAGAACCGGGACTAAAAGCCCTTACGAACCGGGACAAATGCCATGTTTTCTACTAATGGGCAATGCCGTCACTTGGAAGATCCCGCAACTGTGACATGCTCTCATTGTACCGACACCGACATGGCTGAGCTGTGAAGGAGAAACTAAGAGATGCCAAGGTGAACCAGCAAAGGACATGAGGAGTTTCTCCTTTTTTTTCAAGAAAAGAGCGAGGTCTGAAGTAGATATTTTGAGTAATACTACAAAATAACAAGAATATCTGGGACCCCAAAAGTTGTTAAAATTACAAATATTTATTTGATTTAAATACCTCACGAGATTTAAAACTGTAATTTTTGTAGAAAATTATAGGCTAAGGAAACTCATAAAATAAATCCAAGCAGAGCCTAACGGTAACATTTTTCAGTGGATTTCCTTTAACAAAAAAAAATATTAAAAAACCGGCCGATGGTTTCTCTTGGTTTCTGAGAAGTGGGCCGGCCCACTCGCTCGGTCGTGGTTTCCTTACCTCTGCCCTCCTCCCTCCGATGGCGGGCGGCGATTTTCCTCCCGTGGCGGTTGCCACGGGAAGGGATCGGGAGGCGGATGAGCAGCTGTTGAAGAAGCAGAAGCCGGAGCCGGAGCAGCCGCAGCCGCAGCCGGCGGCGGAGGAGGCGGTGGGCGTCAATCCTCTCAACCCGAGGTACAGCGAGTACGACCCCAAGCAGAGGGAGCACGTGTACACCCGCTTCTGCTTCGATCCCAGACTCGATCTCAACAAGGAGTGTAAGCCCCCGCGTCCCCCAACCGATTCTCCTGCAGGGTCGCTGTTGATTGCGCGTTGCCAACCTTGGGGGGCGCTTTGTACCGGTGTAATTTTGCACACAACACTAATAATTCTAGCATGGTATTGCGCTTTGTACTAGTGAGTCCGTCGGTTCAGAATTCAGAAACTCGCTTAAAGGAGTAGTATATGCGTGGTCGAGTTACCTGGTTGCACAACTAGGGTAAGTTTGCAGCCTGCTGTAAAAATCCTGCTGGCCTTTTCAACCATGATAACTTACCAGTTCATCCACCATCCAGTTCATTCTTGAAATTTGTAACGCTAGTAAAGTTTACTACAACGTAAAGAGCACCACACCAATACAATTCATGTTACGCCATTCAACTCTTACCTGTTCTATAAAGGACAGACCCAGTGCATAGAAGCTCCCACACAAGGTGGGGTTTGGGGAGGGATTATAGGAACCTAGTCTTACCCCTGCAAAGTGCAATGCAGAGAGGCTGGTTCGAACCCAGGACCTCTTGGCACAAGTGGGGAGGACTTCACCACTGCGCCAGGCCTGCCCTCTCAACTCTTACCTGTTCTATAGTGACAATTAAATGATTGATTACACATGTACACACACTCTTCTGTTGGCAATGGATCCGTTCATTTTATACATGTGTAATGTGTTGGTATTCATGTACGTATTGAAAGGTGTGTTCCTCTCTTTTCACAGCCCCTTATGGCCCAATGCGCCATACTCACAAAACCTTCGGAGAGGGATTCCCATTGTCTCACTCAGCAAATATTCTCTCAGTCAAGATTGTTTCCTCTGACTATGGCTACCCACTTAATGTCTATGGTACGGTCATAGCCAGGGATGATTTGGATCGCAAATGTGTCTATCTATTCCGGCGCGACAAGAAAAATCGCCAGTCCATCACCTCAGAGGTATTACTTATATTTTGCTTGCATGATAGCCAATGCACTTCTATACACATATAATTTCCCGGTGGTGTATTCACTGTATTGCTCTTGATATCTGTCATCTGTACAGTTATTTGAAATATGAATAGTGAATTCGTAATGGAGGGTTTATGATCGTCAATGGATTGTAGGCACATGAAACATATTTGCAACTTTGTGTGATTGAAAACTCCAATAAGATTATCCAACAAAGAATATATTCTATCGGATACTATATACTATATGGGTGCAGATATGGTATAAAGTAGAGTAAAATCTCTTTTATAACTGGACCGTCAGACAATTCTCGTATTTATCTATGGGGAACACTATTCAATGATTTTTTAAATGTGTTCCACATGATTAATCCTTATTTAGGCTCTGTATATTATATACTTAAACGATGGACCTCATAGATGGGTATGTCATGTTTGCTGTGCTGATATTATCAGTTTAATATATGTTGTTTTTAACGTCCACCAAATACTATAAGGTCTTCCCTTTTAGCGAATAATGTTAGGTGGCCTATGATTTGCCAATACTCCAGCATTTCAGTTTTGCTGTACCACAACCCTTGTGTGATTAAGAAGAGTAGACAAAATGCATGCAAATGTGAAACGTGCCTGAAAAGTATATCTATTCTGGTAATTTTGTTTCCTCGTTCAAACTCAAGCAAAGAAATTTAAAAGCTTCGATTTCAAACATAGACATTCCAAAAGATAACACCAGCAATTTATCTATTTGTACTTGTTTTGAAGGACAATTCTTTGATTTTGACTGGTCCAAAGAGAGGACTTGCGCTCTGCGGTTCGCTGTTCTTTGAAATCAATCTGAAGGTTAAGGATGTGCATGGGAGGGAGGTCAAGGATGAAAGACTCAGCAAAGGAATGCTGCAGATTAATGGCATTATAAGACAGACATCAAACTTCGAATATGGGGTCGAAACAGACATGCTTGTCAGCATGCACAGCACACTGGAGATGAACTTTGCATTTGTTAGGGACGCGGTGGAGGGCACTGTCGGGATCAGGATCCTTGAGGGGCCTGTTGATTTCCATGGTAAGATCATTGCTACCACCACTAGAGTTCTATGTGAAACTGTGTTACATGATAGCAGAGCGAATGGCTTGCTTACTGCCGGCAACAATCAAGTCATGCAAACAGCGTGCCGCGTGGTATGTGTATCTGTAGGTGAGATGCTCCTGGTGACTGTTGCTCCTGAAGGTGGCGATGAGCTCTCTCACCACACTGTTAGGTTTGCTTCAAAGCTCAACCTGTTATGCCAGCGAGAACATGGTGTGTGGTAACTATAAGATGCAATTGAAGGTCACTTGGTCAATTGTGATGTAATTCCTGGTTTACTAGTTGTGGTAGATCAGCTTTTAGATCCTTGGATGATTTGTAGCATCACCATGGGAAAAAAGGACGTCTTGGTAATGAGTGTAGTCCCTTTCATGGAATCTGGAAAGCTGAAGATCATATATGACCATGGTTTAATAGGGACAATCCATAACTGGTAAGATTTCTGTGCAACACCTTCTGTCCTAATACTTCCCATGCATTCATTTCAGATTCGATTGTTTCAGCACTGGCTAAGTGACTGTATAATTAAATTCTTAGAATCTGTGTTGTTCGGTGACACACAAGGTATAATTTTTATAACTATATCAGAGGTTTTAGTTTTTTGACCGAAAGAGGTTTTAGTTGCAGAAATAGGTCAACAATGTGGCAAGTCTTGATGAAAACCATACGAGAACCACATTTTGTGCTTCTCAAAGGGGTTTAACTGATGGGTGCAGGATACATTGTATATATAGTACGTATACAATTGCAAGCAGATGAAAAGCCAGATGCCTGTCTCCACATCGGGCGCCCTGTCTTGCCCAGTAGTTTCCATTCTTGATACACATTCATGCCAGAGCCTCTTCTTGGACTAGTACGATAATGCTTGATGTCTCGGGTTCGTGGTAATCACTGAAACTTCTGCATTGGTCTGTCTGTGAACTTCCATACTGGATACTTCCTACTACTGTTACATACTCCTACAATTGACCATTGCTTGATTTATTTACTTATATGGTTCTTTGCTATGCTATATATATATACTGAACGAGCGAGTCATTCTGCTGGTCCAGATGAACCGCATCATGAGGCCTCACGGCACGCCATTATCAGAGACGAAGTTGCTGTCATAGACCACATCAAGAAGCTTGTACAGGCGCTGAGATGGGATGACTGATCATCCAGCTCCGAGGTGAAACCTAAGAAAGGCACGCTCTGGTCAGGCGATGAAAGAAAGAGTCTTGAACTCTTGATCGTGAGGAAAAAGCTATGGGATGCAAAATGGTTCATGTTCTGATCTTATTAAGCTGCTGATTTCAAAAATCCTACTCCCTCCGTCCCATAATGTAAGACATGTCACACGTCTTACATTATGGGACCGAGGGAGTAGGTGTATTTCTTAATTTCCAAAATCTGAACACTTTGGCTATCCTTTCTCCACAGTTTTGTGCCTGTAATGGAATGTTTTTGTGTCTGCGATGGAATGTTCACAGAGGAGATAAAGATAGGGGGTGTATGACATGCAAAATTGCAGACTTTGAAGGTGCAGAATTCATAGGACAGTAACAGCCGTAACAGTATATGGTTCTCGGAATGCTCATCTGTAGCATTTCACAGGACAGTAACACTACAAGGGAAATCAAAGGATCAACGATGCCAGGCGCCGGGTGTTCTCTCTACAAGCGAAATCAACCGGACTCTCGCTCAGCATTAGCAACCCTTGCGCAGCCTCCAGCGTCCTCTCGTCCGGCTCGCTGTCACTGGCAATCGGCAATGGGGGCGGCCGCGCCGCTCTGCTCCCGGCGTTGGCGGCGAGGATCTCCGCGATGGCGGCGTCGGCGTGCGGGGCGTCTCCCTGGCGGTAGTGCATGACAACGAGCCCGAGCGGGCCGCGCGGCTGGCCGGCGACGCCCACCTGCAGCGCGGGCGACCGGAACGCCCACAGCTCCACCATGGCCGGCTCCAGGTCCTCGGCCCTGGCGTCGCCCGCCACGTCCAGGCCGTTCTGGGTCAGGAAGCTGCCCCAGCCGGCGATGAGGCGGTAGGCGTCGTTGCAGCCCAGCTTCTTGAGGCCGAGCACGTAGGGCCTGCCGCGCCGGTCGAAGGCCTGCACCTGCACGCTCGGCTTCTCCTCCGCCGTCAGCGCCTCGTCCAGCGGGAACGGCTCGCCGCGCCGCCAGCTCTTGCGCGACATGAGCAGCCGGTGCTGCTGCAGCAGCCGGTCCGTCTTGCACAGCCACTTCCCGTAGACGCGCACCGGCCGCGACGCGCCCAGGTCCCTCAGGATGTCCCGCAGCGCGCCGTCCACCACGCCGATCTCGTCCAGCGACGGGTCGTCCGCCGCCGTGGCGGGCGCGGACTCCATGCCGACGCCGGCCCAGAACACGCCGTCGAGCAGCCGACGCCGCTTCTTGCGCCTCTTGCTTGGGGAAGATTGGGCCCGGCGGCGGCAGGCGACGTGAGGCCGGAGCGCGGCGGCGGGGCCGGGCGGCAGGCTCTGGTCCGCGGCCAAGATCCTCCCCTCGCCCTCGCGCTCCCCTCCTTCTTCCCCGGCTTTCCGTTGCGCCGCCGCGGCGGCAACGGACGCCGCGGAGCAGCCGCAAGATCCGCCGCCCCCCTTGGCGTCCGTCGACCCATGGCGGCCAATGCCCGTGGCGGCGGGTGGAGGCTTAGGCGCCGTCCTCCTCCGGCGAGGCACGCTCCCGACCTCCAACAGCGTCATGGCGAGAAGGGCGCTGTGCTGGCAGACATTTGTAGGTAGGGGAGGCGGCGGCAGGAGATGAAAATGAATACCTAGCTGCTACAGCTCTGGATTCTGGAACATAATATACGCGTGGATACTAGTACTAGAGTTTGGTACGGGCTCCTCTCCAGTACTACTACTGCTAGCAGGAAACTTATCAGCGATAAAAGCTTTCTTTTTTTTAGAAGAATTTTATTTAGGACAGTAAAACTAAACTTAAACCCTAGTCCTCTCACGCGTCCGCGGCCTTTCGCCGTTGGATCCTGCGGCTTGGACATGCCTGACCGTCCGATGCATCATTTCCTCCTGTGTGGGCTGGTCTTGGGCCGACTGTCCTTGGGCTGCTATTCCAAGGGTCAAATCGGATGCCTCTCGTTCACTGCTACGGGTTAACGTCGTATTCCGAAAGAACGGTGGTGATTATGCGCTGTATCCACTCCCCTCTGTGAACCCTTTCCTCCGCTCTGCGAACCCCCACCCCTCCCAGTCCCACCATAGGTTAGAGAGAAAGAGAGATATGTGACTGATGGCAGTCCGCTGTCGAAAGGTATGCCCATGTAGCGCCCGAGGATACAAAGACGTCTAAGAAAAGGGAAACAGCCGCCAGTCAATGAGGTCGCAAGGTTGCGGACTAGGCGTGGAGGCGGGCAAGTAATGGCGATAAAGCTCATCCGTCTGCGATGCGTAACCGCAGCGGCGGTCGAGGAGGTATGCCATTGCCCTATTTCCTTCCTTTTTGGCCTCCATATATTTTGCTCCCTTCTATGTACCTTCGGCAGCCATGTTCGTTGCGTTGGGTTTGTATCCTTTCCACCTAAACTCTTAAACCATTTGGGAGTGATCCATGTTTTGTTGATATCACAAACTATGTTCTGGTGGTGTTTACATGGGTGATTGATTGTCGCCGTTGGTCATGCTTCATGCCCTAAATAAGGACCCTGTGTATATTCCGTGGCAACTAGGATTATGTCAAGTTTTCCATGGTATGATCGTCTTTCATCCCGCTCTCACCGGAGTTAAGACATGGCTCCGGGGCAGGTTAACCTTTGTTTATTCACTCTAACTCTACCTATTTCTCCTAACCGTGATGTGCTTTGCCTCGAGCATTGCTAGAGTGTAGAGTAATGGTGTATAAGTATGATAGTTTAAAAGAAGTATTATGGTGTGTTGCAGTAATAATTTTAAATTTTAAAACTACAGACCTTGCATCATTTTTTTGTGTGAATGTGGGCAGTGTGTTCAACTTGCATCATATTTTTGTTGTGAATGTGGGCAGTATGTTCAAGTTTATCTGGAACAATTTGAAGGGTTTCCTCAACACAAAATACTTCAACCAGGTTCACTTAAGCACCTCGAAGTATGTATAGAAATTTAAAATTATAATTGTTTCAGGTGCTTTGCCACTTTATGTATGCTTTGTTACAAAGTTTAATAACTGAACCTATTTGCTGTGTCGAACATTAGCATTTATTTGATCCTAATCTAATCCAGTTCGTCACCACCGTCTTTTGGCTCCCGCTTTCAACAATACAAATGCATTATCATTTATCTATTTTCTTGACACGATACTTTGGGAAACGGTTTAGACTTCTAGCCATTCTCTATTTATTGTCAGCACATCTTAAAAAAAATGAATAATGTTTCCTCCATATATGAATGACAAACACCCAGGTTTGAGGCCCTCGCTGGGAGGTAACACCCCTACTCCTGCATCTCTGAAATATATGTGGAATATGTAGCAATACAGAGTTACTCCTGAAGCCTTTTTACAGAAGGTAGTGGGGAGCTATGAGCTTCATGCCTCATGCATATGAGTGTGAGTGTGAGAGGGCGTGGGTTGCCTTGTGTGGCCGAATGGGCATGGATGGATGTATGCGTGAGTGTGTGGCTAAGGAGTCGTGGGTGAGCATTTATGTGTGTGTGAGAGTGCTCACCCCTTGGCCAAGTAAGTGCCTTCTTGGGCAAGGGAATGACTTCCCTCTCTAAGGCAGTGTTTTCTGGGTTACTTTATGCATTAGTGTCCAAGGACAAGTAACATTATATATGATGTTGGGTATGACAAGTGAACAGTGTATGCTTTATCAGCAATAGTGGCCATGGTATAGCCGCGGTATGGCCGTCTTATTGGTGTCGGGTCGATGCATCGGTTGACTCTGCGCAGCAGACCAGCTGGAGCAGCCGGACGGCGAGCCGGCCGGAGCAGCCGGGCAGCCGGACCAAGGGACGCTGGATGCCCCGATGTTCTGAAGCGTCGTATCGCCGTCTTGGGCCTACTCGGGGTCATCCCACGACATATATATTGCGAAAATATGTCTCAGTTTATTGGACAAATCGATGGACACCGAAACACAAACATTATGGTCTATTATAATTAACATCTTACACTATAAATGCACATAAAAATATGATCAATCATAAGTAACAACTTACACTACAAATACACTCAATATAATATAATAAAATATTATTACTTGTCTACTTATATTTTAACATAATTTTAAACACTATCATGCATGAATCAAGCTGGATGGGCGTAGCAACATGCACTATCAATGTTAGAGTCCTCCTAATAACCACACAATAGATTTTTAATTTCCCATTCCCTAACTCTAATTACCCAACCAAAATGTTATGAGTTCTGGATCAAGGGATTATGAGGTGTTATTGTTAGGAAACATACCCCACCTAGAGGTCTCCCCTGCTTATCCTGACCGAATAATGATGGCCATGGTTCCCTAATGGCCGTTGACCTTGGCAAGCACATATGTCGCGGTGGATGGTTATGTTCATTAACTATTATGTTTGGCACTTTTGTGTATATTGATTAGAGGCATATGTTTTTCTTAAAAAACAATCACAACCATTTTTCTTTCATAATCACATCAACACATTTGCGAACTCTACAATTTGCAAGTTACATCCGCAATGGATTGAATAAAATGCGCCTACAACCATTATACTTGTATCTTATATACACATTCGTCAAGCACATTCAGAAATTAAACTTATGGTAAGTGAATACTTCCGAGTGTGACAATATGGACATTGAGCTCAACATTTTCAGCCTATGTTGACCATTTGGCCACACTAGTTAGACGCATGCATGCAAAGTGGGGCCGCACGTGTTTTTTCCTACTTGCCACAACATTGGGGCATGGTATGCTCTCCCACTCCTCATGTATCCGCCCGATCGCCTACGCAGGTGCCGGCTCCATTGCCTCCACAACAATTCACACTCCACTTGATGGTTCATAGGACAATATGGTCATGTAAATGGTAATCCTCGTTCGTAGATATATGCCATTTTTTTGAATTGACGCTTGGACATTTTGCTTTGATTATTTCTTTTCGTTACAACATGTTAGTATGAAGCACAAAACCATAGAGTTAAAAAAGGCATAAAACTGTGATATTATCAAAATGCCTATCATTAGTCATACACTTTTCACATGATCCCTTTGAGGCATCCTTTTTGTTATATTATAACTAACACTATGTTGTTACTAAACATCCAAGTTACAAGAAACACTTTTTTTTTGCGGGGGTAAAGGGAGTTTTATTGCAAGATTATAGAGTTACAGTCTTGAGGCCACATATCCTCAATACACGGCGGTACTGAGTCCAACCACACAGCAGCAGTTTGCTCTGTGCGGCTATAATTGGCCAGTCGATCGACAACTCTATTTTAAGAACGACTAATCTTCAGAGGAAAAAACTCCCTGGTACCTAACAAGTCCTTGATTTCCAACACTAGGTGGCCATAAGCTGACCTGCAGAGCGCACTATTTGATAGGCTGGATAAGGCTTCAGAGGAATCCGACTGCACCACCACCGGAAGGACCGAATGTTGTATAGCTAGTGCCATGCCTTGCATTAACGCATGTAGTTCCGCCTCCAGTGAATCATTGCAGTGGAAGATAAATGGATAGGCTGCGAAAAGGATTGCTCCTTCACTATCCCTTAGAACCATACAAGCAGCTGCAGAACCGTCAGCCTTCTGGAAGGAACCATCAACAGAAAGGGCCACCATCCCAGCTGCCGGGGCCGGCCATGGAAGCGTGGGAGATATGCCAGCTCTCGCCGCTGGGGTGACATCCAGGGTAGACATCTTGCCTTTTAATATTTCATCAGTTTTGAAAGAAACTGTAATTACAAACTAGTCTTGGGATGATTCTTTGCCTCCTCCATGTTGCACACACGATGGCGTGTACAAATTTCTTCCCACCGTCGGAACGAGAGAGCAATTATGCACGCAGTCGGGAAGGCCATCTAACTCTGCTAGGAAGCGCGGGTGAGGTCAATCCAATCCGAAAGGACCCATTGCCCCGTAGCTTTGCCGCGAAACTTAGCCGGCCAGTCAAATGACACGAGTGCCAATTTTGATTGCGTATAAGTCCTAACCGATCAAATGCCACGAGTGCATAATAGCTAGTACAAAAGTCGACAACAAACGGGGATTCCTAGTTTCGAACACAGTCGACATCATGGGCATACCAAAAATTCAGTTGTGATGATGTCAGTTCATCCAAATGACCCAAATTCAGCAACTGTTTCCGGGAGCATACTAGGAGTTCGGATCATCTTCCCATTTCAGTTGTGTAAATATTTTTGCTGAACTTTTCGAAAATTTGACGAAATTTCCGGTGAAAACGAGAACCTGGTCGCGGATTCGCGATTACCCACACTGGGGAGATCCCAACAGTTTCCACTCCTCGCACCGACGCAGCCATGGCCGAGCTGCGGCACGGCACGGTGGCGGCGGCGGCGGCCCGCGCCTCCGGCTCGCCCGCGAAGCGCGATGCGGAGGCCGCCTCCGCCTCCGCATCCTCTCCCTTCCTCTCCTCCCCACGCGGCGACGGCGGCAAGGACGGCGCGCTGCGCCCGCCCCCTCCGCTCCACCAGAGGTACCCGCTCCCGGCCGCCGTCCGCGCCCTCCTCGCGCTGGAGGACCCCCGGTCGCCCTCCGCCCCGCCCTCCTACCGGATCCTGCTCGCCGTCCTCGCCTGCGTCGCCCTCGGCGCGCTCGTCTCCGCCCCCTCCGTCTGGTCGCGCCTCGTGAGTCCCCGATCCCGTCGATCTTCGCTGCGTCTCATCGGGATCCCTGATGCTTGCTTACATTCGTGTTGTTGTTGGACCCTAGAACGCGCCCTACCTGTGCCGCAAGGATGGGATTCGGCTCCAGTGCCCCGGGGTAAAGTGATGTTGATCTCAGCTTGCATCTCGGTGGATATCTGTGCGTGCAATCTGTTTTACCGTTTGTTTGTTCGGCTTGGCTTGGTGTTGTTACTGTTCAGGTGAGCAACTCTCTGTGGGAGAATCCGCATGCCGCCGCCACGTCTTGGAAGCCGTGTGCTGAGCGACGCAGCGACGAGATCTCAGGCAAGTGCTGAAGTTGATCGCTCCAGTAGAAATGCCGAATGCGATTAAAGATGTTCCATAACTGTATGGCTGTATATTCTCCATATAATTTTTGTTGGGTGTCTTTTCCATTTATGTTCATACTACCGCAAAGTCGATATGCTGCCTGGATAGTTGATAAAATTTGATCAGGACCATAAGTAACATGAACAGTTGACCTGCATCCTATTATCCTAAAGGGTAAGTTGTGTTGATGTCAATCAAGGGCTGAACTGCAGTTGCCCTTTCATTCACCTAGAATTTTGGCTTGGTCTTAGGCTTCAGAAAAAAACTTAAGAGTTAACCATCTAGTGCGAAAGTGCTAGTTTCCCCCTCCCAGAGAATGGGATAGTGGCAATAATACCCCTCACTGGTCAAAATAGAAATAACACTAGAGGCTAGACGTAGTATATTTGGTAAGAAGATATACCAAGCGTAAGTTGGCTGGCTGGAGAGATAAAAGATAATGACTTACCTTGAGATGAGGATACAATTATGATATCATTTGTGAGAGCACAAGTGGAAAGGGAACCCAGAAACAAAATACTCTACATTTCTTTCTTTAACAGGTCGTTCAAATCTTGTTACCCCTTTCCATGTTGCTTCCTCTTGGGGATAAGGAGTTCTCTACATAGCTTGACTAAGATTAAAGTGAAACTGTTTGGGTGCCTGTCCTCTGTTTCTGTTCATCACGATAACTTAAGAAAAATACAAAAACCATTCACTGAAACCATGGTTGCATCCTGATGAGTATCAATTTTGTCTTTTCTCTCTACTATTCTGCAGATCTTGTGTCAGAGAACGAAACTTCTGGGTATATTTTTATTCATGCTGAGGGTGGATTAAACCAGCAACGCATAGCTGTACGTATGTGCCCTATTCACAATTATCAGTTTATTGAACCTTTTTGGGCCTTAATAACATCATCATTCTTCTTATTATTATTGTTATTATTTCCATGCTTCGGTTTCAAAGGACATAGATTTAATGACTTGTTATGCAACATTTGCTTATGTAGTAAATGTTACCTTGCCTAAGTTGTATCAAATACTGTCAGTTAATTGCACTACTTGATATATTCGCAGATATGTAATGCTGTCGCAATTGCTAAGATAATGAACGCCACACTTATTTTGCCTGTGCTGAAGCAGGATCAAATATGGAAAGATCAAACGTAAGTGATAATTCTGATTTCCTTTTGAATGGACTCCTCCTTGCTTATGCCCCTTTGAAATTTGTATCCATTATCATGTTAGCTCCTGGCAAGTGTTTAATATCTGACAACGTTGTATGTTCAGGAAATTTGAAGATATCTTTGATGTAGATCATTTTATAAATTATTTGAAGGATGATGTGCGCATTGTTCGAGATATTCCTGACTGGTTCACAGAAAAAGATGAGCTGTTCACCAGTATAAGGTTAGTTTCTTCATTTCATCTTTTGGTCTGTCTTAGCTGCCTTCAGTTTGAAAGCTTGATACTAAAGTTTGAACACATGAATGGTATTCATTTTTAAAGCATTGCTTTCTTTTGTTAAAATCGACACTAATATTGTTAGAGAGGGAATTACTCTTGGAGCGTATTAATCTGAACAAGCCAACTAGGTGACTTCGGCTGCTTGTTTGTGCTCTGCACTTTACAAACTTACATACGCATTTCTCATGTTTGTTATATTGCTATGCAATAAATTGCTAATGTAATAACAGCGCAACTAGAGTCATCTCTGCTTCAAACCTCATAATTGACTCCCCAAGTATAAGTCTGCTTGTCCAATTCAGACTATTATATTGGATGCCGTGAGTTCTGAGGGTGCAAGCGGATCACAATGGTTTTTTGCTTCTGCTCATTCCACTTTGTGACATTTTTATCAATCATTAGATAATTTTGCCATGCTGGTCGATACTGCAATCCCACTTTATTATAGCGGTTTGAACTACAGTAGCCGCTGTCATATGTGTTATTCATAATTAGTTGACACTGGTATATTGTGTGGCATGATAGTTTGCTGGCTGACATATAGTTCCTTTTACTTGCAACCTGGCTTATCAAGTATCAACATTCAATACATCTGGTCTGTCTGCCAGATATGATTAAATTCTGCCAATTTCTGTGACTACTGCGTGTGAAATTTTGTTAAATGTTAGTACTGCCAGCTGCTAAATGGTGCCTATTTCTACATTTACTTCATGGTTTGATAAATGTGCTTATGTTTCTTTGTTTTTGCTTGCTGATGTTGTTTTCCTTTCGTGCCTACATATTTTCATACTTAATTGTCACGTCTAATTATGTATGTTGATTTTAACAGGCGTACTGTAAAAAATATCCCAAAATATGCACCAGCGCAGTTTTATGTTGATAATGTACTTCCAAGGATCAAAGAGAAAAAGATAATGTCTATCAAGCCATTCGTTGATAGATTGGGGTAAGTCTTCACATCATTTTATGAAGATGTTTTCTGGCTTTATCTTGATCATATATCTTCAGATTTGTTACATAACTGCTTAGCCCTGTGACTAAATCTTCACATTAGAGTCTTTTGTGGTCAAGTATATTGCTCCCTATTACCCCTCTCCCCCCTTGGCCCTTCACCCCACCCAGTTTATTTATTTCTTGCTACTTTGTTCACGACTTGTGACCATAGTGTAATGTAAACTTATTATTTCAGATATGATAATGTTCCAATGAAGATAAACCGGCTCAGGTGTAGAGTTAATTATCACGCATTAAAGTTTCTACCTGGCATTGAAGAAATGGCTGACAAGCTGGCAACAAGGATGCGGAATCGAACTGGAAATGTAAATCCATACATGTAAGTGTAGCACGTGATCTTCAGAGTAACCTGCCCTGGAGTCGGCAATTTTTTACATATCTCACCATCAGTTATTCTTGCTTTTGAAGGGCTCTTCATCTTAGATTCGAGAAAGGAATGGTGGGTTTATCCTTTTGTGATTTTGCTGGAACCAGAGAGGAGAAAGCAATGATGGCTGAATATAGACAGAAACAATGGCCAAGACGCTTCAAGGTGATGTACTAATATGAATTCTCTAGACAATGATTTTAGCCTGAGGAGAATAAGGTCACAGAGTACAGTAGTTACATATATTTCTCTTGTATATATGCAGAATGGATCTCACCTTTGGTCTTTAGCACTGGAAAAGAGAAAAGAAGGCCGCTGCCCGCTTGAGCCTGGGGAAATAGGTTTCATTCTGCGTGCAATGGGATATACGAAGGAGACTCAGATATATGTTGCATCAGGGCAAGTGTATGGTGGAAACAATAGAATTGCACCGCTGAGGAATATGTTCCCCAATTTGGTAGGTGTTCTACTGCAAATCCTGTTTGTTGCCTTCAAACTTCAAAGTGCCTTTGTATGGACATAATGGGAAACTACAGATTCAGAAAGGAAACTGAGACAATTACCTTTTGATGGGCAAGCAATCATCAGCAGGTGGATTTGTTGTAGAGACAACTGACCCATTATCTTTGTTGCTTGCAGGTTACCAAAGAAGATCTCGCAAGCAAGGAGGAGATAGAGCATTTCAAGAAGCATGTAACCAGCCTTGCTGCATTGGACTTCCTGGTATGCCTGAAGTCGGACGTATTCGTCATGACCCATGGCGGCAATTTTGCGAAGCTGATCATCGGGTTCCGCCGCTACATGGGGCGGCATAGGCTCAAGTCTATCAAGCCGGACAAGGGGCTCATGTCGAAGTTCTTCGGCGACCCCTACATGCCATGGGCGACTTTCGTGGAGGATGTGATGATCACTCACCAGACACGAACAGGCCTCCCCGAGGCCACCTTCCCGCACTATGACCTCTGGGAGAACCCTCTCTCCCATTGCATGTGTAGAGCATAAACTATATAGACTACAAGTGATTGTGCATAGCTTAATTAATTCCTTTGTTCATACAGATCCATCCTATAACTGTAAGTTCATATAACTATTTTTTTTCACGTCCAGTTTTGTTTGTGTAGAGTTTTTCATCTAGAAACACTACATGTATATGAAAGTTCAGCTGATGCATATGAATTTCCCAAAAATAGTTTGTGCATAATAATTACATGATTGAACAAACAATTTTCACTTCAACGGTGTAGTTACAGAGATTTAGGGCCTGTTCGGAGTCCCTCCTGCTCCGTGACTCCGCTCCCTGAGCAGCCCAAGCCGCAGTTCAAATTTATGGAGCGGCGAAACGGATACTCCGCGGATCCTTGGATTTGGCGGAGCTGGTGGTTTCCCGAACAGCTCCTTAATCAAATCAAATACAGTTGACATGATTCATTCATTGATGAACTGACTATGAAACCCAAGAATGCTATCCTTCAGCAGAACAAATAATTTCGGAAGAACAGCTAGTTGGACATTTGTACTACAACTTGCCGAACGTCGAGCCTCTTTGCTTTAGAGTTTATTTAGGCTCGACGTACAGCGTGCGCCTGCACATAGGGCACGTCTTGCTCTCCACGAGGACGCTCTCCAAGCACGCGCCATGGAAGACGTGGGGCTTGCCGCACCCAGGCCACGCGGCGAGGTCGTCGCCCTCGAGCAGCTGCAAGCAGATGGGGCAATCCTCCCCGGCGGCGACAACCCTCCTTCGCTTTACTGGCCGTTCACCGGCGTCCATATCATCGTTGGCTTCGTCTTTATCATGGTCGCGCCGCATCGGCTCTGGCAGGTGCAATTCCATGCCGGTGAAGCGCACGGGCCACGGCTCCTCCACCATGTCCTCCAGCGCGGGGCGCATCCACTCCATGCGCTCGGGCGTGTAGTACGACCTCCGGAGCATGCCGTCGACGTCATCGACGAACAACGACCTCCGGAGGATGCCGACGTCGACGAACACCTTGACGCGCGCGGCCCGCGGCAGCACGCTCACCTGCGCCGCCAGGCTCAACCATAGCTCCTGGAGCTGCTCGCTGAAGTGACCGGGGTATATCAGCCGGGGCAGAGACGATCCGGCCCACGCCAGCGACCTCGCCGTGTGGTCGCCGGTGGCCATGAACCGGAGCAGGTGCTTCTTGGTGCTCCCTCGCACTACCACGCCGTCCGATGATACTGAAAAAGGGGCGTAGCGGTAGAGCACCAGGATCTGCTTGCTGTCTGCGTCTTCTTCTTGGTCCTCCACGGCGGCGACCCGCATGCAGCCGGCCGTACACCCAGCGTCGGCGAACCACGGCGCCGGTCCTCCAAGAAACCGCCCCTCGGGGACGTACTCCATTTCCACCAGCTCGTCATCGCCGGGGCAGCTCATGTCGAGCTCGTCGTCGGCCGTCCCCAGTTCAGGTGGCACTGTGAGAAGGAAACCGTATAGCCGAACGACGGCGTGGGCAGCGGAGTAGACCTCCAGCGAGAACTCCTGGTTCATCACCGGGGACCTCAGCACCAAGTTGGGGCTCTCCGGCGACAGCACGAACGTCTCCATCTCCTCGCCGGTGTTGGCGTGTACGGCTACGGCCACGCGCACGCTCTCGTCGGTTCCGTCAGCTGTCGCCCAGTCGACGAGCTCGGCGATGGCGACAACCGCCTGCTGGCTGGCGCCCAAGGGAAACCTCGTGGGCTCGCCGCTGCTGAGGTCCCTGGTCCAGCTCTGCGGCCGCCGCGACATGCCGGACCGACTTAAGGGATTAGGGTTTAGAGTGACTTTAGAGACAATCTCGCGCGCGGCGTGTTAAGGTAAGCAGCCATGCATGTCTGCTGCCGTGCTGTGAAATCTTTTGTGCCGACTCCAAATTGAGTTCCGGAGCAACATATATCCTGATAACCTGCCGATTCCAAGTTCAATTCGGACACTTTTCCGTTTTCCGTCATCCAACGCACAAGGCAAATCTCAGTTCAGCTCAAAATGGACTGAAAATTTCCTTTGTTTTTTGAGAACCAGCAGTTTTTTTTTCGTGATCAAGCCCATCATACGTCTAGCACAACTCCCTGCCTGACTTATCATATTTTCCTTTGTCTTCTTTCTCCCGACCCCCTTCTTTCAGCCGCTTGCCTTCTTCCTCCGGGTCCCCTTCTCTCTCTCGGTCGCTCCTCGTCTTCCTCCTTCAGATCCCACAGCCGGCTAGCCCCAATCCCGCATAGGTCCCCACCTCCAAACTCAGCATCCATGCCCACTTCTTTCACTGCCACCGTCTTGCAGGTTCCTTCCGCCCCGCGAGCCGGAGTTGGAAAGCCGCCATGGACATGTCGTTTGCGAGCTTCTACTCACAGTTTCCCATGCTGGAACCATCCACTGGAGATGCTACAACCACGGCGGCGCGACCTCCTCCCCCACCGCCGCAACCATCTCCTCCCAAAACGAACCTGAAAACTTTTTTTGCTCCTCCAATGATGCTGCAACCTACGACCCAAAAAGCTACAACCGTTTGATTCGAAAGCTTCAACCCACATCATATAAAGCTTCAAGCATACACCGTGTACTAATAAAAGTTACAATCGTCCATATGAAGCTTCAACCGTAGTTTGAAAAAGTTTCGACGGACCACCCGTGCAACTGAAAAAGCTACAACCATTCATGTGAAAGCTTCAACTATAGTTTTTAAAAGCTTCGACCGGTGAAATAGAGAAGTTCCATTCGACCACTACGAAATAAAAAAAGATACAACCATCAAATTGGGAAGCTGCAACCGTTGAATTGAAAAGCTTCAACCCACTTTGTAGAAAGCTTCAACCGGATTTATAGAAAGCTTCAACTTTCCGAGTACACAACGGAAAAGTTCCAATTGTTGACATGAAAAGCTTCAACCCTATTTTTGAACAGTTTCAACCAGATACCGACGGCAAAAGCCGGAACCAGCACCTCACCATTGATGCAACTGACAACTGTGATGGCTTCACGACGGAGCTGCAGTGTTGATGAGTTCCAGGGGCAGGCGGGAAGATTTTTTTTGGGTCCGATTTGCTGCATAAGGGGGGCGGGCCATGGGGCACCAGTGCATCAACCGGCGAGCGGTGTCGATAGCACAATGACCGGTGCGAGCTGGCGGTGCTTCAAGGTCGCACATCCATCACGGGGTCGACGGGCTCGCGGCCCTCTATGCATGCTGGAGACGAAGAAAAGGATAGGGAAAGAAAACATAAAAGATGAGTTGAGATCTGACCGTCAACGTCCCCTCAATCCAACGACTGCTAGGCGTCCAGCCGAAAGTTGGGCCGGCCGGCTGGCGCCTAGCGTCGCCCTTTCTTAAAACTATACATTTTAGAAAAGAGAGAAGCCCATAAGAGAAAAGAGAGAAAAAAATAAGCCCATAATACACTAGTAGAAAACATGCCATTTGTCCCAATTCCAGAGGCCCATTAGCCCCGGTTCTAGAACCGGGACTAAATGGTCGGGACTAAAGCCCAACACCTTTAGTTCCGATTCGCTTACGAACCGGGACAAATGGTGCTCCACGTGGCCGATGCGGGGCGCCCAGGCAGGAGGGCCTTTAGTCCCGATTGGTAACACCAACCAGGACCAAAAGGCATCCACGCGTCAGCTGCTCAGGACCTGATTTTTTTGTATTTTTGAAGGGGGGGGGGGGGGTGGGGTGATGTCTACTATGCAACTTTATTATTGTAGTCACGTGTTGGGTCTCCAAGTGCAGAGTGTTGTAGGACAGTAGAAATTTTCCCTCAAGTGGATGACCTAAGGTTTATCAATCCGTGAGAGGCGCAGGATGAAGATGGTCTCTCTCAAACGACCCTGCAACCAAATATAAGAAATCTCTTGTGTCCCCAACACACCCAATACAATGGCAAATTGTATAGATGCACTAGTTCGGCAAAGAGATGGTGATAAAAGTGTAATATGGATGGTAGAAATATATTTTTATAATCTGAATAAATAAAAACAGCAAGTTAGCAAATAGTAAACGGGCACAAAAACGGTATTGCAATGCTTGAAAATGAGGCCTAGGGTCCGTACTTTCACTAGTGCAACCTCTCAACAATGCTAATATAATTGGATCATATAACTGTCCCTCAACGTGTAACGAAGAATCACTCCAAAGTTCCTATCTAGCGGAGAACATAAGATGAAATTGTTTGTAGGGTACGAAACTACCTCAAAGCTATTCTTTCCGATCAATCTATCCTAGAGTTCATACTAAATTAACACGAGGCTATTCTTTCCGATCGATCTAACCAAGAGTTTGTACTAAAATAACACCAAAGAAAATTCATATTCTTAATATTCAATCCAACACAAAGAATTTCAAAGAGTGCTCCAAGATTTCTACCGGAGAAACAAAGACAAGAACGTGCATCAACCCTTATGCGTAGATTACCCCAATGTCACCTCGGGAATCCGCGAGTTGAGTGCCAAAACATATATCAAGTGAATCAATACGATACCCCATTGTCACCATGAGTATTCAATTGCAAGACATATATCAAGTGCTCTCAAATCCATAAAAGTATTCAATCCGATAACAACAAAATCTCAAAGGGAAAAACTCAATTCATCACAACAAGATAGAGAGGGGGAAACACCATATGATCCGACTATATTAACAAAGCCCGCGATACATCAAGATCGTGACATCTCAAGAACACGAGAGAGAGAGAGAGAGAGAGAGAGAGAGAGAGAGCTACTAGTACAAACCTTCAGCCCCGAGGGTGGACTACTCCCTCCTCATCGTGGTGGCCGCCGGGATGATGAAGATGGCCACCGGAGATAATTCCCCCCCTCCGGCAGGATGCTGGAACGGGGTCTAGATTGGTTTTTGGCGGCTACAGAGCCTTGCGGCGGCAGAACTTCTGATCTAGGTTAACCCCGAGGGTTTTTGGAATATCTGGGAATTTATAGGGCAAAGAGGGGGTGCGGGAGGCCACTGAGGTGGGCACAACCCACTGGGCGCGCCTGGGCCCCCAGGCGCGACCTGGTGGGTTGTGCCCCCTCGGGGACCCCCCAGGTGCTGCTCTGGCCCATCGAGAGTCTTCTGGTCCATAAAAAATCCACAAAAAGTTTCACGGTGTTTGGACTCCGTTTGATACTGATTTCCCGCGATGTAAAAAACATGCAAAAAACAGCAACTGGCACTTGGTTCTATGCCAATAGGTTATTACCAAAAAATGATATAAAATGACTATAAAATGATTATAAAACATCCAAGAATGATAATATAATAGCATGGAACAACAAAAAATTATAGATACGTTGGAGACGTATCAGCATCCCCAAGCTTAATTCCCGCTCGTCCTTGAGTAGGTAAATGATAAAAAGAGAATTTTTGATGTGGAATGCTGCCTATCATGTCATCTCATATTCTTTTCTTTGCAGCATGGACTTCCGGACTTTTATATGGTTCAAAGCAATAGTCTAGTTTTGACATGAGGACTTAAATACACAAGCATATCAACAAGCAACCATGTCTTTCAAAATATCAATGCTAAAATAAGTTATCCCTAGCCCAACATGCTCAACCATTGATCCATTCATGAAACACACTCGCATATTAGCTACACCCAGTGCTCAAGTATGATCATAGTGCCCCCTAGTTGGTGCTTTATAAGAGAAGATGGAGACTCAAAATAAAAATTGCATAAAGTAAAAGAAAGGCCCTTCGCAGAGGGAAGTAGGGATTTGTAGAGGTGTCAGAGCTCAAAGCGAAAATTGAGAGATAAAAACATTTTGAGAGGCATACTTTTCCCACCAAAGAAAATGACTTAGAGCTCTCAACACTTTCCATGCTAGATATATAATAGGCGGTTCCCAAACAGAAAATAAAGTTTATTCCTTTTTCCACCATACTTTCACTTTCCATGGCTAACCGTATCCACGGGTGCCCTCCATACCAAGACTTTGCAAGGAATTTATTATTTGACAACATAAAGTAAATTCATTTTTCATGTCGGGACTGGGCATCCCTAATACCTTTGCCTTACTCTCGTGCAATGACAAGTGAATAAACACTCATCGTGAGAACAACACATATATCATGAAAAATATTGGCCACCCCACCCCGCCTCGCAAGCGGTACGAGCACACAAAAGAGAAATTTATTTTGAAATTAGAGTTGACACATACAAATTTGCTTAGAACGACAAAAGAATACCGCATATAGGTAGGTATAGTGGACTCATGTGGCAAAACTGGTTTAAAGAATTTTTGATGCACAAGTAGTGATCATACTTAGTGCAAAATGAAGGCTAGCAAAAGATTGAGAAGCTACCAACCAAGAAACGAATAATCTCATAAGCGAACATTGAGCATAATTAACACCGAATAATGCACCACAAGTAGGATGTAATTTCATTGCACAACTATTGACTTTCGTGCTTGCATAGGGAATCACAAACCTTAACACTAATATTCTTACTAAAGCACAATTACTCATCAACATGACTCACATATCACATCATCATATCTCAAAACTATTACAAGGAATCAAGTTTATTTTGTACAATGATCTTCATGAAAGTTTTTATTATATCCTTCTTGGATATCTATCACTTTGGGACTAATTTTCATATGTTGCTTTTGATAAGCTCAAACAAATATAAGTGAAGATCATGAGCATAATATTTCATTCTCTCAAATTAATTTAAGTGAAACAAGAGAGAATTTCTTAAAAAATACTAAAGCACACCATGCTGAAAAAGATATAAGTGAAGCACTAGAGCAATTCCATAGAAAAGAGCTTCGTTGACGGGATGTGAGTGCCGCTTACCTAGCCTCCCTGGCAACTATTTGAGGTCTCTATTTTATGTAAAAAATTTCAGATCTCAGTATTTTATTAAAACATCAAGCAAAACAAAACAAAATGATATTTAAAGGATAGCACAAATCATGTGAAGGAGAAAAAACTTAGGATATCCCGATACTAACCGATAATTGTTGATGGAGAAAGGTGGGATGCCTACCGGGGCATCCCCAAGCTTAAATGCTTGAGACTTCTTGAAATATTATCTTGGGATGCCTTGGGCATACCCAAGATTGAGCTTTTGTGTCTCCTTAATTCTCTCATATCACGGTTTTTCTAAATCTTAAAAACTTAATCCACAAAAAACTCAACAAGAACTCGTGAGGTAAGTTAGTATAAACCAATGCAAAAACCTTATCATTCTCCACTGTAGAAAATCATGAAAATTATTATTCAACATTTCATACTAAATGCCTCTGCATATTTAATACTCCTATCCTCAAATAGAATCATTAAACAAGCAAACATATCCAAACAATGCAAGCATAACAGCAATCTGCCAAACCAGTATAGTCTGTAAAGAATGCAAGAGTATCAATACATATTCAACTCCAAAATTATGAAAAAAATACCACACTGAATAAAATTTACCAAAGCTTATTTTGCAAAAACTTTCAACATTTTATCATATTCTAAATTTCCTAGGGAATTTTCGCAACATCGATAAACTTTCTGTTTTGAAACAGCAACATATAGACTTGCAAAATAAGCATGGCAAAGGCTATACTTGACATTTTTATTGAAATAAAAGATGCAAAACATTATTATAAATAAAATCAAGCAAATAATAACAAAATAAAATGATTCTCCAAACAAAAAACATATCATGTGACGAATGAAAACATTGCTCCAAGTGAGGTTACCAATAATGTTGGAGACGAAAGAAGAGATGCCTTCCGGGGCATCCCCAAGCTAAGTTGCTTGGATCTTCCTTGAATATTACCTTGGGGTGCCTTGGGAATACCCAAGCTTAGGGTCTTGTCACTCCTTATTCTCCTCATATCGACATCTCACCCAAAACTTGAAAACTTCAATCACACAAAACTTGACGGAACTTTGTGAGATAGGTTAGTATGATAAAGAGCAAACCATTCCACTTTTGGTACTGTCAAAGACAAGATTCATAATTGTTCTCACACAATGCCTACTGTATCATATCATTTTTACAATTTATATTGAGCAATATAAGCCATAGAAACTAGAAAACAAGCAAACTATGCATTGAAAAAAGAATCTGTCAAACATAGAACAGTCTGTAGTAATTTGTACTCAAACCATACTTCTGCTACTCCATTTTTTTTTGAAAAAATAGATAATTTGTATATCTATCACCTGTAAAAATATTCAGATCAAAAGCACATTCCAGTGAATTTTAGAAATTCCTGGACTGGATGCAAAAGTTTCTGTTTTTGGACAGAATCAAGTCAACTATCATCCACAGTATCCCAAAGGCTTTACTTGGCACTTTATTGAAACAAAAGCTATAAAACATGATTACTACAGTAGCATAATCATGTGAACACACAAAAACAGTAGGTAAAAGTGTCGGGTTGTCTCCCAACAAGCGCTTTTCTTTAATGCCTTTTAGCTAGGCATAATGGTTTCAATGATGCTCACATAAAAGATAAGAACTGAAACATAAAGAGAGCATCATGAGACACATGGAAATCACATTTAATCCTAACCCACTTCCTATGCATATGGATTTTGTGAGCAAACAACTTATGGGAACAAGAATCAACTAGCATAGGAAGGCAAAACAAGCATAACTTTAAGATTTTCAACACATAGAGAGGAAACTTGATATTATTGCAATTCCTACAAGCATAAGTTCCTCCCTCATAATAATTTTTAGTAGCATCATGAATGAATTCAACAATATAGCTATCACATAAATCATTCCTTTCATGATGCATAAGCATAGAAATTTTATTACTCTCCACATAAGCAGATTTCTTCTCATCAATAGTAGTGGGAGCAAACTCAACAAAATAACTATCATGAGAGTGAAAACTAAAATCATGATGACAAGTTTCATGGTTATCATTATTATTTATAGCATACATGTCATCACCATCATCATCATATATAGCAACTTTGTTGTCATAATCAATTGCAACCACTTCCAAAATAGTGGATTCACCATTAAATAAAGTCATGACCTCTCTGAATCTACTTTCATCAATATAATCATCATAAATAGGAGGCGTGCAATCATCATAATAAATTTTCTCTTCAAAACATGGGGGGCTAAAATATCATCTTCATCAAACATAGCATCCCCAAGCTTATGCCTTTGTATATCATTAGCATCATGGATATTAAAAGAATTCATACTAACAACATTGCAATCATGCTCATCATTCCAATATTTTGTGCCAAACATTTTATTGACGTCTTCTTCTAATAATTGAGCACAATTTTCCGATCCATCATTTTCAAGAAAGATATTATAAAGATGATCAATAATATGATGCAACCTCAATTCCATTTTTATGTAGCTTTCTTTTATAAACCAAACTAGTGATAAAACAAGAAACTAAAAGATTAAATTGCAAGATTTAAAGATATACCTTCATGCACTCACCTCCCCGGCAACGGTGCTAGAAAACAGCTTGATGTCTACTACACAACTTTATTCTTGTAGACACGTGTTGGGCCTCCAAGCGCAGAGTGTTGTAGGACAGTAGCAATTTTCCCTCAAGTGGATGCCCTAAGGTTTATCAATCCGTGAGAGGTGTAGGATGAAGATGGTCTCTCTCAAACGACCCTGCAACCAAATACAAGAAATCTCTTGTGTCCCCAACACACCCAATACAATGGCAAATTGTATAGGTGCACTAGTTCGACAAAGAGATGGTGTGTGACGCCCCCGATTCAATCGTACACTAATCATGCACGCAAACGTGTACGATCAGGATCAGGGACGCACGGGAAGATATCACAACACAACTCTAAAACATAAATAAGTCATACAAGCATCATAATACAAGCCAGGGGCCTCGAGGGCTCGAATACAAGTGCTCGATCATAGACGAGTCAGCGGAAGCAACAATATCTGAGTACAGACATAAGTTAAACAAGTTGCCTTAAGAAGGCTAGCACAAACTGGGATACAGATCGAAAGAGGCGCAGGCCTCCTGCCTGGGATCCTCCTAACTACTCCTGGCCGTCATCAGCGGGTTGCACGTAGTAGTAGGCACCTCCGGTGTAGTAGGGGTCGTCGTCGACGGTGGCGTCTGGCTCCAGGGCTCCAGCATCTGGTTGCGCCAACCAGGTAAAAGGGAAAAGGGGGAAAAGAGGGAGAAAAACAACCGTGAGTACTCATCCAAAGTACTCGCAAGCAAGGAGCTACACTACATATGCATGGGGATATGTGTAAAGGGCCGTATCAGTGGACTGAACTGCAAAATGCCAGAATAAGAGGGGGGATAGCTAGTCCTATCGAAGACTACGCTTCTGGCAGCCTCCGTCTTGCAGCATGTAGAAGAGAGTAGATTTAAGTCCTCCAAGTAGCATCTCCAAGTAGAATCTCCAAATAGCATCTCCAAGTAGCATCGCATAGCATAACCCTACCCGGCGATCCTCCCCTCGTCGCCCTGTGGAAAAGCGATCACCGGGTTGTCTGTGGAACTTGGAAGGGTGTGTTTTATTAAATATCCGGTTCTAGTTGTCATAAGGTCAAGGTACAACTCCAAGTCGTCCTGTTACCGAAGATCACGGCTATTCGAATAGATTAACTTCCCTGTAGGGGTGCACCAACTTACCTAGCACGCTTGATCCCATTTGGCCGGACACACTTCCCTGGGTCATGCCCGGCCGCGGAAGATCAACACGTCGCAGCCCCACCTAGGCAAAACGGAGAGGCCAGCACGCCGGTCTAAACCTAAGCGCACAGGGGTCTGGGCCCATCGCCCATAGCACACCTGCACGTTGCGAGGGCGGCCGGAAGCAGAACTAGCCCCCTTAATACAAGAGCAGGCTTACGTTCCAATCCGGCGCGCGCCGCTCCGTCGCTGACGTCTGAAGTGCTTCGGCTGATACCACGACGCCGGGATACCCATAACTACTCCCGCGTAGATGGTTAGTGCGTATAAGCTCGTAGCCAACTCAGATCAAATACCAAGATCTCGTTAAGCGTGTTAAGTATCCGCGAACGCCGAACAGGGCCAGGCCCACCTGTCTCCTAGGTGGTCTCAACCTGCCCTGCCGCTCCGCCACAAAGTAACAGTCGGGGGCCGTCGGGAACCCAGGCCCACCTCTACCGGGATGGAGCCACCTGCCCCTTCAGCCCCCAACTCCGAACAGTATCACAGATAATGTAACTGTGTAAAGTATATCGTATATGCCCGTGATCACCTCCCGAAGTGATCACAGCCCAGTAGTATAGCATGGCAGACGGACAAGAGTGTAGGGCCACTGATGGAACACTAGCATCCTATACTAAGCAGTAGGATAGCAGGTAAAGGTAACAACAATAGTAGCAAGGACAGGCTATGCAGCAGTATAGGATTAACTGAAAGCAGTAACATGCTACACTACTCTAATGCAAGCAGTATAGAGTAGAATAGGCGATATCTGGTGATCAAGGGGGGGGCTTGCCTGGTTGCTCTGGCAAGAGAGAGGAGTCGTCAACTCCGTAGTCGAACTGGTCAACAGCAGCGTCGGTCTCGTAGTCTACCGGAGAGAAGAGGGGGAAGAAATAATGAATACAGAGCAAACAAAGCATCACAAAATATAACAAGGCAATACGCGATGTTCGGTGTGCCCTAACGCGGTAGTAGGTGATACCGGTGAAGGGGGGAAAACATCCGGGAAAGTATTCCCGGTGTTTCGTGTTTTCTGACAGATGAACCGGAGGGGGAAAGTTGCGGGTTTGATATGTTAGGGGTGTGTGGTGGACGAACGGGCTACGTATCCGGGTTCGTCTCGTCGTTCTGAGCAACTTTCATGTTGAAAATATTTTAATCCGAGTTACGGATTAAAAGATATGATTTTCTAAAGATTTAATTATTTTCTGATTTTATTTAATTATTTATTTAAATCCAACACTATCCAGAATAGTAAATGATGACGTCAGCATGACATCAGAGTGATGTCAGCAGTCAACATTGACCATTGACCTGGTCAACCTGACGTGTGGGTCCCTCTGTCATTGACTAAGATTAACTAAAACAGATTAATTAGTTTAATTAGTGATTAGGTTAATCTAATCAGGATTAATTAACTTAATTAATTACTTAATATTTTAATTATTTTAATTATTATTATTTATTTAATATATTTTTAATTCCTTTTTTATTAAAACGTTTTGGGCTAGGCCCACCTGTCATTGGCACAGGGAGCCATAGCGGGTGTGGGGGGTTCACGGGCGTCGGGCGCGACCGGCAGGGGCAACCCAACTGGGGCGCCGGCGACCACGGCAGAGCGCCGGAGAAGAGGGGGCCGGTGGCCTGGGGCGGCCTGGGTGGGCGCGGGTCGGCAGTGAGGGGAGCCGCAGCGAGGGGGCGCGGCACACAGGGGGACGGGGAAGGGCAGCCGCAGCTGCGGTCGGCGCGGGCGCGCGACCATGGGCGTGCGAGCGAGCGGGAGGAGGGGGGAGGCGGTGCGGTGGCCGTGGTGCCGTTCGGCAATCCCGTCGACGCGATGGAACAGACGATGGAGGCGGGGAGAGAAGAGGAGGCCGGGGGTGCGGCCACGGGCGCGGTCATGAGCAGGGAGCCGGCCACGGCGCGGGTGCCGCGCGTGCGGGCGCGACGCCGCGGGCGTCGGGACGGCGCTGCTGAGCGCGTGCGGGGCGAGGCGGAGGAGAAGAACGGGGGCTCACAGGGGGGTTCGTGGGGTTCGGGGCAACGGGGGGCGAGGAGGAGGACGGCGACGACGTCGTAGAGGAGGCAGGCCGGTGGGGAGGGGCGCCGGCGAGGACGAGCTCCGGGCGGCGTCAGGCGCAGTCCGAGCGGCGACGGGTGCGCGGGGAAGAGGGGCGAGGGGATCGGGATTTTGCCCCGATCCAGATCCAGCGGGGGTGGGGGGGGGAGTGGTGCGATTGGGGGGTCTAGGGTTGGACCGGGGGGGAGTGGGGGTTATGGGGAGGCCGGTTGGGCCAAAGGAGATTTGGGTCGGCCTGGCAGGTCGTGGCCCAGTTGGGCCGGTGGCCTGCTGGGCCGGAGCCCCGGGGGGTTTCTCTCCTATATTTTTTTTGTCTTTTGTTTTTCTGTTTTATCTCTTTTCTTTTATTTATTTTCTTCTACGGATTTATATTATTTTAGTTTTATAAAACATAAAAGTTGCACCTAAATTATTATTACTAGTTATACCTCGGTCACAAAAAGGTCTAACCCCCAAATAAAATAGTTTAGTATTTTATAAAATACAAAAGGCATTTATTTAGTTGTTTTAGCTACTGCTTAAATCATTTTAGAGCATTCAAACATTTTATAAAAGGGTGGTTTCTTCACCATAATTACCTATGCTTTATTTGTCACCGTTTGTACTTTTTAGTTCTGACATTTGAAAATTTTACTGGTTTGACTTTATTTTAAATTTGAATTTCGAATCGGTTTTGAACTACGCGTGATTAACAACAGTAATCGAGGTGACATGGCATCATTTGGTGAGGGTTACTATAGCTTAAT
This sequence comes from Triticum aestivum, assembly GCF_018294505.1. Classification (NCBI taxonomy): domain Eukaryota; kingdom Viridiplantae; phylum Streptophyta; class Magnoliopsida; order Poales; family Poaceae; genus Triticum; species Triticum aestivum. The sequence goes on from NC_057813.1 coordinate 603,152,943, forward strand.
TATCCGGGCGTCACAATTCTCCTCCACTACAAGAAATCTCGTCCCGAGATTTAAGAGGTAGTGAAAGGGGGAAGGTTTGGTAACGAATCTAGCGGATCTTCTCATCCTGGCTTGCTCTTCTCGAAGAGGCCGGACCAATACATTGATGTATTCATTTCTCTGCTTCAGGCCATCATGATGAAGTCGGCGTCCTTTCTTCCGGAACTCCATCGTACTTATGAATAGGTAAGGGGCAGCTCGGCTACGACAGAATGCTTATGAGGGAAACAATCTCGGGTTTAACCCATGAAGGAGCATAAGATTATCTCTCGAGTTGAACATATCGAATACATCAAGAGTAAGGTACGAAGGTACAATAAGAGGTTCCAAGTGGATAGATAGTTGCTCAAAGTCTGAACCAGAGTGAGAAAGGGTTTTAGAGCAGCGAGAGTAAGTATTGTGTCTGATACCAGAATAGAGCACTAGGAGGGTGGCTCGTGAATTAAATACGAAGCCAAGCGCGAGGAATAACTTCGACAACAGGGTGTATAGGAGAGTCGGGTTTTGATCGTGTGGAACTGTGGGTTATGGGACCACCATGTGGGTTAAAAGTAGGAAGGGCGTTGACATCTTGCATGGTCATGTAGGCAAGGCATGTCAGAGGTTAGTCTGTCGGTTATGTCGACAACAACATCGGTACCAAGGGCGAGGGACGAAGAGAACCATTTTTCCTGCTCGTTCAACGAGGCGGACCAATAGGCAAAGTTCTCATCCATCGGTGGTTACTGGAATGTCATCAACAATAGAAACAGGGTCTTACTGACACGGTTGTACACCAAGGTGTTTACTTAAGCAGAAGAATATTACTGCTTAAATCATATGGACCACGAGGAAGATTAAACAAATCAATGGAAAGGAAAATGTGATCATCAGATTAAATAGAGCAATGGAAAGGAAAATGTGTTTAAACACATTATTCAGGGGTATATCCTTCGCTAAGGACAAACAGAGCATGATATCCACAACAGGATATAATGTAGAAGACCCTTTAGGAAAGGGGAGAGAAACTTCATGACATTACCCATACAACGGTGTTTGGATAATTGAGCAAGAAACATTTAGCATTGGGCTTCAAATGTTCTTGTTGAAAATCAGAGTACCACAGACATGCTTCGAGATAGCATTGACGTGGTCACTAGGTGAAGATCAGACTTTGGAAACAACAGGATCCATCAGGAACAACTTATAGAATAAGTCTTACAATTTCCTCATTGAAGAATGGATAACCTTGCTGAAAAGGAAACTATAACACTTGGTCCTCCGGTCAGGTGTGCATGACATCACCTTACCGGGTCATATGAGGATCAATGTTATAACTCTTGAAAATATGTTCCAACCATCATATCTGACCGAGATTCAGATCTGATTGGGGTCATGATACCTTAGACCCAGGATGCCTGAGAAGAAAAGGTGTAACACAAATTGACGAGAAGACATTGTAAGATTCTCGGGGAAATGAACTATGTAGTGATTTCCGTTATCAAGAGTCCATCATTAACCCAAGGAGAGGACAAGGAGGTGTCTGGTGAACTCAACGACAATTCACCGAGATTCCCAAAAGATGGATGTCCACAATTAAGTGAACAAGGAGATAACATTGGCCAGATCAAATGATATAAGGAAATATGCTCGAGGAAAACATACACCATTAAACATTGGTTGAAAGGTGCGCTCGAAATATGGGTTGGGTTGCACGACCAATGTCAGAATGGTGATTCAATAGTCAATAGCCTAAGAATGAACTTTTGACCATTAACTTCAAAAAAATAGGGTTGCTAGAAGGAAAGAATCCAAACAACACCGTTCACTTGTTGGAATTAACACGGGGACCAAGAAAGAATGGTGATGGTGAGAAGTATTTCTATGTCAATAATTCTCAAGAGGTGGAACAAATCTCAGAACATTCTTGACATAAAGGATGGTAATACTCCAAGGTAAAGAAGAACAATTGCTGGATAGCAAGGAACTCAAGATATAACACCAAACATGAACAAGCTTGTGTTGGTGGGAGGGCAATAAAGTGGTCGACGATAATACAATTCATCGAGGGCAAGGATGGTATTTCTCATCATGAATTCAATTGATATCCTGGATGAACTCAGAATGTTGATGATCACGACACCTTTGTCGCGAGAGTTCATGAAGATGTAATCGATCGGCGACGACATCAAGTCAAAGTAATGATGAAGTGAAAGGTTATTGGAACCAAGGGTACAACACAAACTCGAAATCAAGCTTGATGTTCAAAGCGAAATGATATGACAAGGAAGATCGACGTAAGTCTAGCTCATCATCGAAAGTTGTGCTCCGGAAGAAGGACCGGGTAGCACAGTTAAAATTAGCTCGATAATGATATAGCCGATCAGGCTAGGAACGACTTGAAGGATTAATAAATTTGTAAGCAGTGATGGGTTCAAATACTTGTTGAATCGCAATGCGAACTCGATTCAGTTATCGGTGTCTTTGAGTTTTTAATAACTCAGAGCCCGTGAAAAATTTGAATCAGTGAGAAGGTAGTACTTGATGAACTCATAAAAATTTAGGCAGTTCCATAATAATCTCGAGATACCATGGGGTAATACTCGATGACAGATCGAAGTAGAGGTTGGACTGGGGCATTGCTCTGCAGAAGACAAGTGCTTAAACTTGCACGAGAAATGGTATTTAAAGGAGAACATGGTCGGAACCAAGATTGCAAAAAGGCCAGATCCCAGATATAAGATGATCTTATATCAATGGAATAATTAATTTTAAAAGAAGCTTCGATGAGAAGATGTGTATCGTGTCCATGGGCATGAACACAAAGTTCAAGGTCGACTCCCACTTCCCCAATGCACAACCTTTCATTCACTTCTCGCGTTCAATGAAGTTGTAGTGTTGAAATTTTATCTGGCAAAATATCAGAAGAGTACGACTCGTGAAAACTTTCGAGCCCACACATATTAAGGAAGGCATAGGTTCAACCCATCGGGGCATCTTAGAATCATATACCAGAATCTTTAGAAGTAATTAACTCAAGCTCGAAGACAGAGCATGGTTGAGAAAGCAGACGATACAATTTACCAAAGGCATTATGTATCAGAGAAAAGGCTCACAAGGTTATTGAATATGAAGGGCGTTGTCAGATAAAATCCAACAAAGGATCTGGTGGTCCACAAGGGATCTGACGTGAGCATCGGTACTCAACTAGAGGAAGCAAATTATAGAAACAACTGACTAACTCAATTGTCAAATGCAAAGGAATTATGATTTCCAAATCAAGGGATCAGAAGCAATGCTCTGATTAGGGGTGGATAAGTTGAATAGCCTTAGGGTACAATCAAAGACAATTGGATTGGTCGAGAACCAATTCCAGTTAAAAGGATGGCAGCTCAGCCGGAAAATTAATTTATAAGGATCAATGATGATTGCGTGTATTCGCAAACATATTGAGTCAACGGACTCAAAATGATAATGACAAGGAATGTCATTAAGACTACGAGACTTATGGGATTAACCATAATGCAAGCAAGCAAGAATTTCAAGAGCCAAAGGCTCCAGAGGATTTTAGGAAGATCGAATATTATTTTGAAGACTTTTGTGAAACACATGAACAACTGGGGATGAGCGGATACTCGGCAAGCGCGAGTAATTATCCGTAGGGGTATTCATGCAGCAAGGAACTGCAGGGCAGTAAGCGTAAAGAATTCTCGGAATAACGAAGAGTATTTCAGGACATCTTGTAATAACAAGAGCAACTGGGGATGACAATATGAACGATAGGTGTAAGTAGTTATCCAGAGGGATTTATCGATGGAAGTGAATTGCAAAAGCGATGGCACATAGTCTCGAGAGCACATCGTAGAGTATCTTCGGAATCTTCTGGTTAGCAGACGGTCATCTGAAGTGAGGGGCTCTCCGGGAGAAAGTACTTGCGAGAACCTAAAGTTAGTTTTGTTTTTAGCAAAATCGTTTAACCCGAATAGAAGAGAGTTCAGAATCCCAGAGTAAAGATCGAGGAGTAAAAGATCCTAATACCACCCAATGGCGACGTGGGCCCATGGGCCGCACAGCCATGTTAGTAAAAGTTTTGTAAAGTCTAGACCCGACTTCGGCCAAGGAGTTGGAAGGGGGATTCCTACAGGCAGTTGGCTCTGATACCAACTTGTGACGCCCCCGATTCAATCGTACACTAATCATGCACGCAAACGTGTACGATCAGGATCAGGGACTCACGGGAAGATATCACAACACAACTCTAAAACATAAATAAGTCATACAAGCATCATAATACAAGCCAGGGGCCTCGAGGGCTCGAATACAAGTGCTCGATCATAGACGAGTCAGCGGAAGCAACAATATCTGAGTACAGACATAAGTTAAACAAGTTGCCTTAAGAAGGCTAGCACAAACTGGGATACAGATCGAAAGAGGCGCAGGCCTCCTGCCTGGGATCCTCCTAACTACTCCTGGTCGTCGTCAGCGGGCTGCACGTAGTAGTAGGCACCTCCGGTGTAGTAGGGGTCGTCGTCGACGGTGGCGTCTGGCTCCAGGGCTCCAGCATCTGGTTGCGACCAACCAGGTAAAAGGGAAAAGGGGGAAAAGAGGGAGAAAAGCAACCGTGAGTACTCATCCAAAGTACTCGCAAGCAAGGAGCTACACTACATATGCATGGGGATATGTGTAAAGGGCCATATCAGTGGACTGAACTGCAGAATGCCAGAATAAGAGGGGGATAGCTAGTCCTATCGAAGACTACGCTTCTGGCAGCCTCCGTCTTGCAGCATGTAGAAGAGAGTAGATTTAAGTCCTCCAAGTAGCATCTCCAAGTAGAATCTCCAAATAGCATCTCCAAGTAGCATCGCATAGCATAACCCTACCCGGCGATCCTCCCCTCGTCGCCCTGTGGAAAAGCGATCACCGGGTTGTCTGTGGAACTTGGAAGGGTGTGTTTTATTAAGTATCCGGTTCTAGTTGTCATAAGGTCAAGGTACAACTCCAAGTCGTCCTGTTACCGAAGATCACGGCTATTCGAATAGATTAACTTCCCTGCAGGGGTGCACCAACTTACCCAGCACGCTTGATCCCATTTGGCCGGACACACTTCCCTGGGTCATGCCCGGCCGCGGAAGATCAACACGTCGCAGCCCCACCTAGGCAAAACAGAGAGGCCAGCACGCCGGTCTAAACCTAAGCGCACAGGGGTCTGGGCCCATCGCCCATAGCACACCTGCACGTTGCGAGGGCGGCCGGAAGCAGAACTAGCCCCCTTAATACAAGAGCAGGCTTACGTTCCAATCCGGCGCGCGCCGCTCCGTCGCTGACGTCTGAAGTGCTTCGGCTGATACCACGACGCCGGGATACCCATAACTACTCCCGCGTAGATGGTTAGTGCGTATAAGCTCGTAGCCAACTCAGATCAAATACCAAGATCTCGTTAAGCGTGTTAAGTATCCGCGAACGCCGAACAGGGCCAGGCCCACCTGTCTCCTAGGTGGTCTCAACCTGCCCTGCCGCTCCGCCACAAAGTAACAGTCGGGGGCCGTCGGGAACCCAGGCCCACCTCTACCGGGATGGAGCCACCTGCCCCTTCAGCCCCCAACTCCGAACAGTATCACAGATAATGTAACTGTGTAAAGTATATCGTATATGCCCGTGATCACCTCCCGAAGTGATCACAGCCCAGTAGTATAGCATGGCAGACGGACAAGAGTGTAGGGCCACTGATGGAACACTAGCATCCTATACTAAGCAGTAGGATAGCAGGTAAAGGTAACAACAATAGTAGCAAGGACAGGCTATGCAGCAGTATAGGATTAACTGAAAGCAGTAACATGCTACACTACTCTAATGCAAGCAGTATAGAGTAGAATAGGCGATATCTGGTGATCAAGGGGGGGGCTTGCCTGGTTGCTCTGGCAAGAGAGAGGAGTCGTCAACTCCGTAGTCGAACTGGTCAACAGCAGCGTCGGTCTCGTAGTCTACCGGAGAGAAGAGGGGGAAGAAATAATGAATACAGAGCAAACAAAGCATCACAAAATATAACAAGGCAATACGCGATGTTCGGTGTGCCCTAACGCGGTAGTAGGTGATACCGGTGAAGGGGGGAAAACATCCGGGAAAGTATTCCCGGTGTTTCGTGTTTTCTGACAGATGAACCGGAGGGGGAAAGTTGCGGGTTTGATATGTTAGGGGTGTGTGGTGGACGAACGGGCTACGTATCCGGGTTCGTCTCGTCGTTCTGAGCAACTTTCATGTTGAAAATATTTTAATCCGAGTTACGGATTAAAAGATATGATTTTCTAAAGATTTAATTATTTTCTGATTTTATTTAATTATTTATTTAAATCCAACACTATCCAGAATAGTAAATGATGACGTCAGCATGACATCAGAGTGATGTCAGCAGTCAACATTGACCATTGACCTGGTCAACCTGACGTGTGGGTCCCTCTATCATTGACTAAGATTAACTAAAACAGATTAATTAGTTTAATTAGTGATTAGGTTAATCTAATCAGGATTAATTAACTTAATTAATTACTTAATTAATTAATTAATATTTTAATTATTTTAATTATTATTTATTTATTTATTTAATATATTTTTAATTCCTTTTTTATTAAAACGTTTTGGGCTAGGCCCACCTGTCATTGGCACAGGGAGCCATAGCGGGTGTGGGGGGGGTTCACGGGCGTCGGGCGCGACCGGCAGGGGCAACCCAACTGGGGCGCCGGCGACCGCGACAGAGCGCCGGAGAAGAGGGGGCCGGTGGCCTGGGGCGGCCTGGGTGGGCGCGGGTCGGCAGTGAGGGGAGCCGCAGCGAGGGGGCGCGGCACACAGGGGGACGGGGAAGGGCAGCCGCAGCTGCGGTCGGCGCGGGCGCGCGACCATGGGCGTGCGAGCGAGCGGGAGGAGGGGGGAGGCGGTGCGGTGGCCGTGGTGCCGTTCGGCAATCCCGTCGACGCGACGGAACGGACGACGGAGGCGGGGAGAGAAGAGGAGGCCGGGGGTGCGGCCACGGGCGCGGTCATGAGCAGGGAGCCGGCCACGGCGCGGGTGCCGCGCGTGCGGGCGCGACGCCGCGGGCGTCGGGACGGCGCTGCTGAGCGCGTGCGGGGCGAGGCGGAGGAGAAGAACGGGGGCTCACAGGGGGGTTCGTGGGGTTCGGGGCAACGGGGGGCGAGGAGGAGGACGGCGACGACGTCGTAGAGGAGGCAGGCCGGTGGGGAGGGGCGCCGGCGAGGACGAGCTCCGGGCGGCGTCAGGCGCAGTCCGAGCGGCGACGGGTGCGCGGGGAGAGGGGCGAGGGGATCGGGATTTTGCCCCGATCCAGATCCAGCGGGGGTGGGGGGGAGTGGTGCGATTGGGGGGTCTAGGGTTGGACCGGGGGGGAGTGGGGGTTATGGGGAGGCCGGTTGGGCCAAAGGAGATTTGGGTCGGCCTGGCAGGTCGTGGCCCAGTTGGGCCGGTGGCCTGCTGGGCCGGAGCCCCGGGGGGTTTCTCTCCTATATTTTTTTTGTCTTTTGTTTTTCTGTTTTATCTCTTTTCTTTTATTTATTTTCTTCTACGGATTTATATTATTTTAGTTTTATAAAACATAAAAGTTGCACCTAAATTATTATTACTAGTTATACCTCGGTCACAAAAAGGTCTAACCCCCAAATAAAATAGTTTAGTATTTTATAAAATACAAAAGGCATTTATTGAGTTGTTTTAGCTACTGCTTAAATCATTTTAGAGCATTCAAACATTTTATAAAAGGGTGGTTTCTTCACCATAATTACCTATGCTTTATTTGTCACCGTTTGTACTTTTTAGTTCTGACATTTGAAAATTTTACTGGTTTGACTTTATTTTAAATTTGAATTTCGAATCGGTTTTGAACTACGCGTGATTAACAACAGTAATCGAGGTGACGTGGCATCATTTGGTGAGGGTTACTATAGCTTAATTATCCGGGCGTCACATGGTGATAGAAGTGTATTATGGATGGTAGAAATATTTTTTTATAATCTAAATAAATAAAAACAGCAAGGTTGAAAATAGTAAAAGGGCACAAAAATGGTATTGCAATGCTTGAAAATGAGGCCTAGGATCCGTACTTTCACTAGTGTAACCACTCAACAATGCTAATATAATTGGATCATATAACCGTCCCTCAACGTGAAACGAAGAATCACTCCAAAGTTCCTATCTAGCGAAGAACATAAGACATAATTGTTTGTAGGGTACGAAACCACCTCAAAGCTATTCTTTCCGATCAATCTATCCTAGAGTTCGTACTAAAATAACACGAGGCTATTCTTTCCGATCGATCTAACCAAGAGTTCATACTAAAATAACACCAAAGCAAATTCAGATTCATAATATTCAATCGAACACAAAGAATTTCAAAGAGTGCCCCAAGATTTCTACCGGAGAAACAAAAGCAAGAACGTGCATCAACCCCTATGCATAGATTACCCCAATGTCACCTCGGGAATCCGCAAGTTGAGTGCCAAAACATATATCAAGTGAATCAATACGATACCCCATTGTCACCACGAGTATGCAATTGCAAGACATATATCAAGTGCTCTCAATTCATCACAACAAGATAGAGAGGGGAAAACACCATATGATCCAACTATATTAACAAAGCCCGCGATACATCAAGATCGTGACATCTCAAGAACACAAGAGAGAGAGATTAAACACATAGCTATTGGTACAGACCCTCAGCCCCGAGGGTGGACTACTCCCTCCTCATGATGGTGGCCGCCGGGATGATGAAGATGGCCGCCGGAGATGATTCCCCCCTCCGACAGGGTACCGGAACGGGGTCTAGATTGGTTTTCGGTGGCTACAGAGCCTTGCAGCGGCGGAACTTCTGATCTAGGTTAACCCAGAGGGTTTTTGGAATATTTGGGAATTTATAGGGCAAAGAGGGGGTGCGGGAGGCCACCAAGGTGGGCACAACCCACCTGGGCGTGCCTGGGCCCCCAGGCATGCCTTGGTGGGTTGTGCCCCCCTCGGGGCACCCCCCTAGGTGCTGCTCTGGCCCATCGAGAGTCTTCTGGTGCATAAAAAATCCACAAAAAGTTTCGCGGTGTTTGGACTCCGTTTGATATTGATTTACTGTGATGTAAAAAACATGCAAAAAAACAGCAACTGACACTTGGCACTATGTCAATAGGTTAGTACCAAAAAATGATATAAAATGACTATAAAATGATTATAAAACATCGAAGAATGATAATATAACAACATGGAACAATCAAAAATTATAGATACGTTGGAAGACGTATCAAGGGAGGGGGGTTAGGGGGTTTTGGAGGGTTAATTTAGAGGTTTCATATATTGTGTTAGCTAACTAATAGAGAGAAGTGACCTCTCCTATCTCCGTGCTTGGTCGACGCTAGCTACTATATGTATAGAGAGAACTCGACACGCTAGCTACTAAGTAAATGAAGGAACCATTAAGTACACAAGATCGTCATGAACATATACAGAGAGGAGTGATCGACCTCTCTTTCTCCGAGAGATTGGTCGAACAACAAGTTTTCGTATATCTATCCGACGCTACTAGCTACATATATACAATATAAGATCTCTTACAATCCCTAACATCTCATGTCTATATCAATTTCCACATGGTATTCCGGCTTTATTGATGACATGGTCAAGAAAGAATCCCGCCAATTCCTCTTGAATTGCTCGTATGCGATCTTGTGGTAGGAGTTCATCCCGCATCTGCCATATCTAAATTGAAGAAGGGGGTCATTACATGTATATGAATGAAACTCAACACAAATGATGGTAATAAAATAAAATTATGAATATTTTTGCTTACGCACTTCATATTTTTTTCGGAGTAGCCCGCTTATTAGAGGCCGTCGCGTTGTAGATGAACTTGCAAACGTAGTATCCACAGAAATCATTCCCTCATTCCTGCCACAAGCACTTTATGAGAAATAGAGGTCAATCAAACTGAGAAGCAAGCATGCTAATGGTATTGATGAAACTAGCTAGAATCAATGCGAGATGCGCAGAACTAGCTAGTAGTACTTACTTTCGGATGTGTAAATCACAGCTCGGTCGGCAATCCCGGAGTAATTGCGGTGAACTCTTTCCAAACACTGCCAGACAAAGAAAATAATTACTTGATATCAGGAAATGGACAAAGTTGCCAATATGGTGCGGTAATGATCGATTGAACTTACTTCTGGAGCATTTGAGTCATGTACGCATAGTCCTAAGGATCTTTTTGTCTCGAGTCTAAGACGGTTACTACTTCCCGCTCAAGCTTAATCTCTAGGAGAATAATGTGGAAGATGCGCTTGCATGCATAACTCATTAGTTACATTACTATAACCTCGAATAAGAAGGGAAACCGAATATGCACAAGACAGTAACACTCACTTGAAGTTGTAAGGAAAGAGTATTTTATCTTTGTTTTGATTCTTGAGGAACGATTGTAGAAAGTTGTCCTTGGTTTCTGTGACATTGTGTTTAACCGTCCATTCATGTATGATACTTGGGTTAATGAACCCAATGTCATAGATTTGTGCTTTTCTGCATTCAACGATCTTCAATCTGCATATTATAGCGAGGATAATTATATATACACATGCAATGAAAGAGCTGAGCTATATAAAGAGACTTAATTACAGAAGTAGTACTTATAGACAGTAGCAAGTCACGAGTGATTTGTCGAGGGCCTTTTGATTGTCAAACTTGAATAACTCATCAAATTCAACAAAGAACAGACCCATTCCAACGAGGTCGTGCTCCTCTTTAATTCTCATCATCAAAACATCCTTCCCAGAATCGCTGTAGGTTTCCAAGTACCATTCATGGAATCTTTGCATCATCATTGTTGGAGGAGGACTTCCATCTTTGATGAGAGGCCTCCCGCACTGGTATCTGAGTTCGTCCACCTCCATTGTTTCAAAATGTACGTCATCGACCAGGTAATCAGCTGGATTGATACAGGGCACCATCCCCGATAGATTAGCGATGATATCGCTAGACACCTTGAGCAGGGGGCACGATTGGTTCACCTGTTCGCCGAGCTGTGGAATTTTTTTCCCATTTTTTCGTTCTGCTAACCTTTTATCACTGGAAGTACTTCCCGACCGCCGCGCATCTTCATATGTCTTTTTAAGAGCGCGGACATGGTTGGAATCCGGTGAAGGCGGTGGTGGTCACTTCAGGGCATCGATAGTGCGCTTTGATTTCACCGGATCTATCATCTCCTTCGGAGGTGGAGGTTTATTTGCAAAAAAAGCCCCTCACTTGGGCTTCACAGATCTCCGTGTTTTCCTTCTTGGTCCTCTCGTATGGTAACTTTTTCGGAGTCTTGAGAGATGGACCATATCCGAATTGCCTTCCGCCTCTGGATGTACTGCTAGCAGCCAGAGCGGCGGCTTCTCTCTTCCATTGTTGCTTACGAGGTGGAGAAGGAGGCAGAGTGCTCCAACGCACCGGAGGAGCCGAAGCGGTGGCGTTTGTCTTCCACCGTTGCTGACGAGGCGGAGGAGGAGGCGAACTGCTCGGACGCGCCGTAGGAGGTGAAGGAGGAGGCGGAGTGCTGGCCTCACGCACCGAAGGAGCCGTAGAAGGAGGCGGAGTGCCTTGATCACTCACCGGAGGAGGAGGAGGAGGAGGAGGAGGAGGAGGAGGAGGAGGAGGCTGAGTTCCCTAACTCGCCGGAGGAGGAGGAGGAGGAGGAGGCGGAGACGTCCAGTTCGGAAGCTTGATGTACTCCTTCCGCCATAGACATGTAGTCCTCAGAGCATAACCCAACTGAGTCTCCCCTTCACCTGTAGGATGGTCAAGCTCGAGCTCCTCAAATCCCTCCATTACTTCATCCACCAACACAACAACATAGCCATGTGGAATCAGATGGCAGTGAAAAGTTTCGTCAGGTTGAGGAGGTGCAACAGAGCTGACAACCGCCTTCAAGGTGAGGTTTTGGCATTTCGTCATAAGCTGGCAATGTTGAGCCTCTGTGATATCATCCACGTGGTAGGTAGGAGCCGTGAAGTCAGGCTGCTGAACGAGCTCCATGGAAGCCATGCTGCTTCTCCGCTGAGATGACGGGGTAGCTTCTGGGGTAGCTCCAGCAGCTCGCTGGCTCTCAACTTGTTCCTCTAGCTTTAGTACTCTTGCATTGAGCTTCTGCATCTCGCTCAGCTCCTGTTTCCTCTTCCTCTCCTAGGTTTTGTAACCGCTTGCGAAGGGAAACCCAACCTTCCATGCAACGGAGCCTGGCGTGCCTCGTGTTCGTCCAGGGTGCTCAGGATTCCCAAGGGCCTCAGTCAGCTCGTCCTTCTCTCTGTCAAGAACGAACGTCCTGTTGGGTTTCGTAGTAATTTCAAAAAATTTCCTACGCGCACACAGGATCATGTGATGCATAGCAACGAGAGGAGAGTGTTGTCTACGCACCCAACGCAGACCGACTGCGGAAGCGATGACACGCCGTAGAGGAAGTAGTCGTACGTCTTCACGATCCAACCGATCAAGCACCGAAACTACGGCACCTCCGAGTTCGAGCACACGTTCAGCTCGATGACGATCCCCGGACTCCGATCCAGCAAAGTGTCGGGGAAGAGTTTCGTCAGCACGACGGCGTGGTGACGGTCTTGATGAACTACAGCAGCAGGGCTTCGCCTAAACTCCGCTACAGTATTATCGAGGAATATGGTGGCAGGGGGCACCGCACACGGCTAAGGAATCGATCACGTGGATCAACTTGTGTGTTTAGAGGTGCCCCTGCCTCCGTATATAAAGGAGTAGAGAGGGGGAGGCTGGCCGGCCATAGAGGGAGGCGCAGGAGAGTCCTACTCCCTCTGGGAGTAGGATTCCTCCCCCCAATCCTAGTCCAACTAGGATTCCTCGGAGGGGAAGGGAGAGAGGGGGGCCGGCCACCTTCTCCTAGTCCTAATAGGACTAGGGGAGGGGGAAGAGGCGCAGCCACCTTGGGCTGCCCCTTTCTCCTTTCCACTAAGGCCCATGAAGGCCCATATGGCTCCCGGGGGGTTCCGGTAACCTCCCGGTAACCCGGTAAAATCCCGATTTCACCCGGAACATTTCCGATGTCCAAACATAGGCTTCCAATATATCAATCTTTACGTCTCGACCATTTCGAGACTCCTCGTCATGTCCGTGATCACATCCGGGACTCCGAACAACCTTCGGTACATCAAAATGCATAAACTCATAATATAACTGTCATCGTAACCTTAAGCGTGCGGACCCTACGGGTTCGAGAACAATGTAGACATGACCGAGACATGTCTCTGGTCAATAACCAATAGCGGGACCTGGATGCCCATATTGGCTCCTACATATTCTACGAAGATCTTTATCGGTCAGACCGCATAACAACATACGTTGTTCCCTTTGTCATCGGTATGTTACTTGCCCGAGATTCGATCGTCGGTATCCAATACCTAGTTCAATCTCGTTACCGACAAGTCTCTTTACTCGTTCCGTAATACATCATCTCACAACTAACATATTAGTTGTAATGCTTGCAAGGCTTATGTGATGTGTATTACCGAGAGGGCCCAGAGATACCTCTCCGACAATCGGAGTGACAAATCCTAATCTCGAAATACGCCAACCCAACATCGACCATTGGAGACACCTGTAGTACTCCTTTATAATCACCCATTTACGTTGTGACGTTTGGTAGTACCCAAAGTGTTCCTCCGGTAAACGGGAGTTGCATAATCTCATAGTCATAGGAACATGTATAAGTCATGAAGAAAGCAATAGCAACATACTAAACGATCAGGTGCTAAGCTAATGGAATGGGTCATGTCAATCAGATCATTCTACTAATGATGTGACCTCGTTAATCAAATAACAACTCATTGTTCATGGTTAGGAAACATAACCATCTTTGATTAACGAGCTAGTCAAGTAGAGGCATACTAGTGACACTCTGTTTGTCTATGTATTCACACATGTATTATGTTTCCGGAAAATACAATTCTAGCATGAATAATAAACATTTATCATGATTATAAGGAAATAAATAATAACTTTATTATTGCCTCTAGGGCATATTTCCTTCAGTCTCCCACTTGCACTAGAGTCAATAATCTAGATTACACTGTAATGAATCTAACACCCATGGAGCTTTGGTGCTGATCATGTTTTGCTCGTGGAAGAGGCTTAGTCAACGGGTCTGCAACATTCAGATCCGTATGTATCTTGCAAATCTCTATGTCTCCCACCTGGACTAGATCCCGGATGGAGTTGAAGCGTCTCTTGATGTGTTTGGTCCTTTTGTGAAATCTGGATTCCTTTGCCAAGGCAATTGCACCAGTATTGTCACAAAAGATTTTCATTGGACCCGATGCACTAGGTATGACACCTAGATCGGATATGAACTCCTTCATCCAGACTCCTTCATTTGCTGCTTCCGAAGCAGCTATGTATTCCGCTTCACATGTAGATCCCGCTACGACGCTTTGTTTAGAACTGCACCAACTGACAGCTCCACCGTTTAATGTAAACACGTATCCGGTTTGCGATTTAGAATCGTCCGGATCAGTGTCAAAGCTTGCATCAACGTAACCTTTTACGATGAGCTCTTTGTCACTTCCATATACGAGAAACATATCCTTAGTCCTTTTCAGGTATTTCAGGATGTTCTTGACCGCTGTCCAGTGATCCATTCCTGGATTACTTTGGTACCTCCCTGCTAAACTTATAGCAAGGCACACATCAGGTCTGGTACACAGCGTTGCATACATGATAGAGCCTATGGCTGATGCATAGGGAACATCTTTCATATTCTCTCTATCTTCTGCAGTGGTCGGGCATTGAGTCTTACTCAATTTCACACCTTGTAACACAGGCAAGAACCCTTTCTTTGCTTGATCCATTTTGAATTTCTTCAAAATTTTGTCAAGGTATGTGCTTTGTGAAAGTCCAATTAAGCGTCTTGATCTGTCTCTATAGATCTTAATGCCTAATATGTAAGCAGCTTCACCGAGGTCTTTCATTGAAAAACTTTTATTCAAGTATCCCTTTATGCTATCCAGAAATTCTATATCATTTCCAATCAGTAATATGTCATCCACATATAATATCAGAAATGCTACAGAGCTCCCACTCACTTTCTTGTAAATACAGGCTTCTCCAAAAGTCTGTATAAAACCAAATGCTTTGATCACACTATCAAAACGTTTATTCCAACTCCGAGAGGCTTGCACCAGTCCATAAATGGATCGCTGGAGCTTGCACACTTTGTTAGCTCCCTTTGGATCGACAAAACCTTCTGGTTGCATCATATACAACTCTTCTTCCAGGAATCCATTCAGGAATGCAGTTTTGACATCCATTTGCCAAATTTCATAATCATAAAATGCGGCAATTGCTAACATGATTCGGACGGACTTAAGCATCGCTACGGGTGAGAAGGTCTCATCGTAGTCAATTCCTTGAACTTGCCGAAAACCTTTTGCGACAAGTCGAGCTTTGTAGACAGTAACATTACCATCAGCGTCAGTCTTCTTCTTAAAAATCCATTTATTCTCAATTGCTTGCCGATCATCGGGCAAGTCAACCAAAGTCCATACTTTGTTCTCATACATGGATCCCATCTCAGATTTCATGGCTTCAAGCCACTTTGCGGAATCTGGGCTCACCATCGCTTCTTCATAGTTCGTAGGTTCATCATGATCTAGTAGCATGACCTCCAGAACAGGATTACCGTACCACTCTGGTGCGGATCTTACTCTGGTTGATCTACGAAGTTCAGTAGTATCTTGATCTGAAGTTTCATGATCATTATCATTGGCTTCCTCACTAACTGGTGTAGGTGTCACTGAAACAGTTTTCTGCGATGAACTACTTTCCAGTAAGGGAGCAGGTACAGTTACCTCGTCAAGTTCTACTTTCCTCCCACTCACTTCTTTCGAGAGAAACTCCTTCTCTAGAAATGATCCATTCTTAGCAACAAATGTTTTGCCTTCGGATCTGTGATAGAAGGTGTACCCAACAGTTTCCTTTGGGTATCCTATGAATACACATTTCTCCGATTTGGGTTCGAGCTTATCAGGTTGAAGTTTTTTCACATAAGCATCGCAGCCCCAAACTTTAAGAAACGACAACTTTGGTTTCTTGCCAAACCATAGTTCATAAGGCGTCGTCTCAACGGATTTTGATGGTGCCCTATTTAACGTGAATGCGGCCGTCTCTAAAGCATATCCCCAAAATGATAGCGGTAAATCTGTAAGAGACATCATAGATCGCACCATATCTAGTAAAGTACGATTACGACGTTCGGACACACCATTACGCTGTGGTGTTCCGGGTGGCGTGAGTTGCGAAACTATTCCACAGTTTTTCAAATGTACACCAAACTCGTAACTCAAATATTCTCCTCCACGATCAGATCGTAGAAACTTTATTTTCTTGTTACGATGATTTTCAACTTCACTCTGAAATTCTTTGAACTTTTCAAATGTTTCAGACTTATGCTTCATTAAGTAGATATATCCATATCTGCTCAAATCATCTGTGAAGGTGAGAAAATAACGATATCCGCCACGAGCCTCAATATTCATCGGACCACATACATCGGTATGTATGATTTCCAACAAATCTGTTGCTCTCTCCATAGTACCGGAGAACGGTGTTTTAGTCATCTTGCCCATGAGGCACGGTTCGCAAGTACCAAGTGATTCATAATCAAGTGGTTCCAAAAGTCCATTAGTATGGAGTTTCTTCATGCGTTTTACACCGATATGACCTAAACGACAGTGCCATAAATAAGTTGCACTTTCATTATCAACTCTGTATCTTTTGGTTTCAACATTATGAATATGTGTATTACTACTATCGAGATTTAGTAAGAATAGACCACTCTTCAAGGGTGCATGACCATAAAAGATATTACTCATATAAATAGAACAACCATTATTCTCTGATTTAAATGAATAACCGTCTCGCATTAAACAAGATCCAGATATAATGTTCATGCTCAACGCTGGCACCAAATAACAATTATTTAGGTCTAATATTAATCCCGAAGGTAGATGTAGAGGTAGCGTGCCGACCGCGATCACATCGACTTTGGAACCGTTTCCCACGCGCATCGTCACCTCGTCCTTTGCCAGTGCCCGCTTATTCTGTAGTCCCTGTTTCGAGTTGCAAATATTAGCAACAGAACCAGTATCAAATACCCAGGTGCTACTGCGAGCATTGGTAAGGTACACATCAATAACATGTATATCACATATACCTTTGTTCACCTTGCCATCCTTCTTATCCGCCAAATACTTGGGGCAGTTCCGCTTCCAGTGACCAGTCTGCTTGCAGTAGAAGCACTCAGTTTCAGGCTTAGGTCTAGACTTGGGTTTCTTCTCTTGAGCAGCAACTTGCTTGCCGTTCTTTTTGAAGTTCCCCTTTTTCTTCCCTTTGCCCTTTTTCTTGAAACTAGTGGTCTTGTTAACCATCAACACTTGATGCTCCTTCTTGATTTCTACCTCCGCAGCTTTCAGCATTGCGAAGAGCTCGGGAATAGTCTTGTTCATCCCTTGCATATTATAGTTCATCACGAAGCTCTTGTAGCTTGGTGGCAGTGATTGGAGAATTCTGTCAATGACGCAATCATCCGGAAGATTAACTCCCAATTGAATCAAGTGATTATTATACCCAGACATTTTGAGTATATGCTCACTGACAGAACTGTTCTCTTCCATCTTGCAGCTATAGAACTTATTGGAGACTTCATATCTCTCAATCCGGGCATTTGCTTGAAATATTAACTTCAACTCCTGGAACATCTCATATGCTCCATGACGTTCAAAACGTCGTTGAAGTCCCGATTCTAAGCCGTAAAGCATGGCACACTGAACTATCGAGTAGTCATCAGCTTTGCTCTGCCAGACGTTCATAACATCTGGCGTTGCTCCAGCAGCAGGCCTGGCACCCAGCGGTGCTTCCAGGACGTAATTCTTCTGTGCAGCAATGAGGATAATCCTCAAGTTACGGACCCAGTCCGTGTAATTGCTACCATCATCTTTCAACTTTGCTTTCTCAAGGAACGCATTAAAATTTAACGGAACAACAGCACGAGCCATCTATCTACAATCAACATAAACAAGCAAGATACTATCAGGGACTAAGTTCATGATAAATTTTAAGTTCAATTAATCATATTATTAAAGAACTCCCACTTAGATAGACATCCCTCTAATCCTCTAAGTGATCACGTGATCCAAATCAACTAAACCATGTCCGATCATCACGTGAGATGGAGTAGTTTCATCGGTGAACATCATTATGTTGATCATATCTACTATATGATTCACGCTCGACCTTTCGGTCTCCGTGTTCCGAGGCCATATCTGCATATGCTAGGCTCGTCAAGTTTAACCTGAGTATTCTGCGTGCGCAACTGTTTTGCACCCGTTGTATTTGAACGTAGAGCCTATCACACCCGATCATCACGTGGTGTCTCAGCACGAAGAACTTTTGCAACGGTGCATACTCAGGGAGAACACTTCTTGATAATTTAGTGAGAGATCATCTTATAATGCTACCGTCAATCAAAGCAAGATAAGATGCATAAAAAGATAAACATCACATGCAATCAATATAAGTGATATGATATGGCCATCATCATCTTGTGCTTGTGATCTCCATCTCCGAAGCACCGTCATGATCACCATCGTCACCGGCGCGACACCTTGATCTCCATCGTAGCATCGTTGTCGTCTCGCCAATCTTATGCTTCCACGACTATCACTACCGTTTAGTAATAAAGTAAAGCATTACATCGCGATTGCATTGCATACAATAAAGCGACAACCATATGGCTCCTGCCAGTTGCCGATAACTTGGTTACAAAACATGATCATCTCATACAATAAAATTCAGCATCATGCCTAGACCATATCACATCACAACATGCCCTGCAAAAACAAGTTAGACGTCCTCTACTTTGTTGTTGCATGTTTTACGTGGCTGCTACGGGCTTAAGTAAGAACCAATCTCACCTACGCATCAAAACCACAACGATAGTTTGTCAAATAGACTCCGTTTTAACCTTCGCAAGGACCGGGCGTAGCCATACTTGGTTCAACTAAAGTTGGAGAGGCAGTCGCCCGCAAGCCATCTCTGTGCAAAGCACGTCGAGGGAACCGGTCTCGCGTAAGCGTACGCGTAAGGTTGGTCCGGGTCGTCTCGTCCAACAATACCGCTGAACCAAAATATGACATGCTGGTAGGCAGTATGACTTGTATCGTCCACAACTCACTTGTGTTCTACTCGTGCATATAACATCAACATCATTAACCTAGGCTCTGATACCACTGTTGGGTTTCGTAGTAATTTCAAAAATTTTCCTACGCGCACACAGGATCATGTGATGCATAGCAACGAGAGGAGAGTGTTGTCTACGTACCCAACGCAGACCGACTGCGGAAGCGATGACACGACGTAGAGGAAGTAGTCGTACGTCTTCACGATCCAACCGATCAAGCACCGAAACTACGGCACCTCCGAGTTCGAGCACACGTTCAGCTCGATGACGATCCCCGGACTCCGATCCAGCAAAGTGTCGGGGAAGAGTTTCGTCAGCACGACGGCGTGGTGACGATCTTGATGAACTACAGCAGCAGGGCTTCGCCTAAACTCCGCTACAGTATTATCGAGGAATATGGTGGCAGGGGGCACCGCACACGGCTAAGGAATCGATCACGTGGATCAACTTGTGTCAACTTGTGTGTTTAGAGGTGCCCCTGCCTCCGTATATAAAGGAGTAGAGAGGGGGAGGCTGGCCGGCCATAGAGGGAGGCGCAGGAGAGTCCTACTCCCTCTGGGAGTAGGATTCCTCCCCCCAATCCTAGTCCAACTAGGATTCCTCGGAGGGGAAGGGAGAGAGGGGGGCCGGCCACCTTCTCCTAGTCCTAATAGGACTAGGGGAGGGGGAAGAGGCGCAGCCACCTTGGGCTGCCCCTTTCTCCTTTCCACTAAGGCCCATGAAGGCCCATATGGCTCCCGGGGGGTTCCGGTAACCTCCCGGTAACCCGGTAAAATCCCGATTTCACCCGGAACACTTCCGATGTCCAAACATAGGCTTCCAATATATCAATCTTTACGTCTCGACCATTTCGAGACTCCTCGTCATGTCCGTGATCACATCCGGGACTCCGAACAACCTTCGGTACATCAAAATGCATAAACTCATAATATAACTGTCATCGTAACCTTAAGCGTGCGGACCCTACGGGTTCGAGAACAATGTAGACATGACCGAGACATGTCTCTGGTCAATAACCAATAGCGGGACCTGGATGCCCATATTGGCTCCTACATATTCTACGAAGATCTTTATCGGTCAGACCGCATAACAACATACGTTGTTCCCTTTGTCATCGGTATGTTACTTGCCCGAGATTCGATCGTCGGTATCCAATACCTAGTTCAATCTCGTTACCGGGAAGTCTCTTTACTCGTTCCGTAATACATCATCTCACAACTAACATATTAGTTGTAATGCTTGCAAGGCTTATGTGATGTGTATTACCGAGAGGGCCCAGAGATACCTCTCCGACAATCGGAGTGACAAATCCTAATCTCGAAATACGCCAACCCAACATCGACCATTGGAGACACCTGTAGTACTCCTTTATAATCACCCATTTACGTTGTGACGTTTGGTAGTACCCAAAGTGTTCCTCCGGTAAACGGGAGTTGCATAATCTCATAGTCATAGGAACATGTATAAGTAATGAAGAAAGCAATAGCAACATACTAAACGATCAGGTGCTAAGCTAATGGAATGGGTCATGTCAATCAGATCATTCTACTAATGATGTGACCTCGTTAATCAAATAACAACTCATTGTTCATGGTTAGGAAACATAACCATCTTTGATTAACGAGCTAGTCAAGTAGAGGCATACTAGTGACACTCTGTTTGTCTATGTATTCACACATGTATTATGTTTCCGGAAAATACAATTCTAGCATTAATAATAAACATTTATCATGATTATAAGGAAATAAATAATAACTTTATTATTGCCTCTAGGGCATATTTCCTTCAGTCTCCCACTTGCACTAGAGTCAATAATCTAGATTACACTGTAATGAATCTAACACCCATGGAGCTTTGGTGCTGATCATGTTTTGCTCGTGGAAGAGGCTTAGTCAACGGGTCTGCAACATTCAGATCCATATGTATCTTGCAAATCTCTATGTCTCCCACCTGGACTAGATCCCGGATGGAGTTGAAGCGTCTCTTGATGTGTTTGGTCCTTTTGTGAAATCTGGATTCCTTTGCCAAGGCAATTGCACCAGTATTGTCACAAAAGATTTTCATTGGACCCGATGCACTAGGTATGACACCTAGATCGGATATGAACTCCTTCATCCAGACTCCTTCATTTGCTGCTTCCGAAGCAGCTATGTATTCCGCTTCACATGTAGATCCCGCTACAACGCTTTGTTTAGAACTGCACCAACTGACAGCTCCACCGTTTAATGTAAACACGTATCCGGTTTGCGATTTAGAATCGTCCGGATCAGTGTCAAAGCTTGCATCAACGTAACCTTTTACGGTGAGCTCTTTGTCACCTCCATATACGAGAAACATATCCTTAGTCCTTTTCAGGTATTTTAGGATGTTCTTGTTAGGTTTCGTAGTAATTTCAAAAATTTTCCTACGCGCACACAGGATCATGTGATGCATAGCAACGAGAGGAGAGTGTTGTCTACGTACCCAACGCAGACCGACTGCGGAAGCGATGACACGACGTAGAGGAAGTAGTCGTACGTCTTCACGATCCAACCGATCAAGCACCGAAACTACGGCACCTCCGAGTTCGAGCACACGTTCAGCTCGATGACGATCCCCGGACTCCGATCCAGCAAAGTGTCGGGGAAGAGTTTCGTCAGCACGACGGCGTGGTGACGATCTTGATGAACTACAGCAGCAGGGCTTCGCCTAAACTCCGCTACAGTATTATCGAGGAATATGGTGGCAGGGGGCACCGCACACGGCTAAGGAATCGATCACGTGGATCAACTTGTGTCAACTTGTGTGTTTAGAGGTGCCCCTGCCTCCGTATATAAAGGAGGAGAGGAGGGGAGGCTCGCCGGCCAAAGAGGGAGGCGCAGGAGAGTCCTACTCCCTCTGGGAGTAGGATTCCTCCCCCCAATCCTAGTCCAACTAGGATTCCTCGGAGGGGAAGGGAGAGAGGGGGGCCGGCCACCTTCTCCTAGTCCTAATAGGACTAGGGGAGGGGAAAGAGGCGCAGCCACCTTGGGCTGCCCCTTTCTCCTTTCCACTAAGGCCCATGATGGCCCATATGGCTCCCGAGGGGTTCCGGTAACCTCCCGGTAACCCGGTAAAATCCCGATTTCACCCGGAACACTTACGATGTCCAAACATAGGCTTCCAATATATCAATCTTTACGTCTCGACCATTTCGAGACTCCTCGTCATGTCCGTGATCACATCCGGGACTCCGAACAACCTTCGGTACATCAAAATGCATAAACTCATAATATAACTGTCATCGTAACCTTAAGCGTGCGGACCCTACGGGTTCGAGAACAATGTAGACATGACCGAGACATGTCTCTGGTCAATAACCAATAGCGGGACCTGGATGCCCATATTGGCTCCTACATATTCTACGAAGATCTTTATCGGTCAGACCGCATAACAACATACGTTGTTCCCTTTGTCATCGGTATGTTACTTGCCCGAGATTCGATCGTCGGTATCCAATACCTAGTTCAATCTCGTTACCGGCAAGTCTCTTTACTCGTTCCGTAATACATCATCTCACAACTAACATATTAGTTGTAATGCTTGCAAGGCTTATGTGATGTGTATTACCGAGAGGTCCCAGAGATACCTCTCCGACAATCGGAGTGACAAATCCTAATCTCGAAATACGCCAACCCAACATCGACCATTGGAGACACCTGTAGTACTCCTTTATAATCACCCATTTACGTTGTGACGTTTGGTAGTACCCAAAGTGTTCCTCCGGTAAACGGGAGTTGCATAATCTCATAGTCATAGGAACATGTATAAGTCATGAAGAAAGCAATAGCAACATACTAAACGATCAGGTGCTAAGCTAATGGAATGGGTCATGTCAATCAGATCATTCTACTAATGATGTGACCTCGTTAATCAAATAACAACTCATTGTTCATGGTTAGGAAACATAACCATCTTTGATTAACGAGCTAGTCAAGTAGAGGCATACTAGTGACACTCTGTTTGTCTATGTATTCACACATGTATTATGTTTCCGGAAAATACAATTCTAGCATGAATAATAAACATTTATCATGATTATAAGGAAATAAATAATAACTTTATTATTGCCTCTAGGGCATATTTCCTTCACATCCCTTGCTGCGCTGCAGCGATATACTTCTGAAGCTTCTTGACGGGTATTTGCAAGTTGCTCGTCCGTCCAAACGCACTTCCCTGTTTTAGGGTCGAAAGTTCCCCCAACCCCGAAGAACCAAGTCGTCGAACGGTCTGGCCAGTTCAATGTCTCTGGTTCGACCCCTTTAGCAATCAGGTCATTCTCAGCTTTGTCCCACAATGGCCGGGCTTTGAGGTAGCCAGCTGACCCCGTGCGATGGTGATACAGCTTCTTGGCAGCATTTATCTTGTTTGTCTCTAACATCTTCTTACTCTTGTCCGATGTCTTGTAGGCCACAAATGCGGGCCACTGATCTCTTATCTTCTCAAATCGGCCGATGAATTCTGGAGCTTCCCTTTGTCGACAAACGTTGAATTCAACTCATTCTTCCACCTCCTGAATAGATCTGCCATCTTCTTAAGAGCACACGCCTTGACTAATGGCTCTATAACTGGCTTATTCGGATCTTCCTCTGGCGGTAGGGTGAAATTTGCCTTCAGCGAGGTCCAAAGATCATCTTTCTATCTATTGTTGACACAAGAAAATTGAGGGTCTTCGTTCTTAGGCTTATTCCATAGCTGGATGCTGATCGGGATGCTGTCCCTAACAATAGCTCTGCACTGAGCATAAATTGCATCCTTGTCCACCTGGGTTCAATCGGTTGGCCATCGTTCGAGATTGCTGTGATCGTGAACCTTTCATCCCGGTGCAACCTTTTCTTCGGGCCTCGTCTCGTTATTGAAGTTTGGCTCGATCCGGAGGGCTATAAAAGAAGAAAGAAGAGTTAATATATGTACATACCAAAACAATTAATGCATCAATTAGCTAGTCAGCACAAGCTTAATTAATATACATACCTCGCCGGACTTTGCAACAACTCCCTCATCTGTTCGGTCACCGGAGCTGTCATCACGGTCTCCTTCTTCCACTGGCATTCGGTCACCGAAGCCATCATGATCACGTCTTTCCTCCTCCATTGTTCGACCACCGGAGCCTTCATCCTCTCCTTCTAGACCATTGATGACCCACAAGTGTAGGGGATCTATCGTAGTCCTTTTGATAAGTAAGAGTGTCGAACCCAACGAGAAGCAGAAGGAAATGACAAGCGATTTTCAGTAAGGTATTCTCTGCAAGCACTAAAATTATCGATAACAGATAGTTTTGTGATAAGGTAATTCGTAACGGGTAACAAGTAACAAAAGTAAATAAGGTGCAGCAATGTGGCCCAATACTTTTTGTAGCAAAGGACAAGCCGGGAAAAATTCTTATATAGAGAAAAGCGCTCCCGAGGACACATGAGAATTATCGTCAAGCTAGTTTTCATCATGCTCATATGATTCGCGTTCGTTACTTTGATAATTTGATATGTGGGTGGACCAGTGCTTGAGTACTGCCCTTTCTTGGACAAGCATCCCACTTATGATTAACCCCTATTGCAAGCATCTGCAACTACAAAAGAAGTATTAAGGTAAACCTAACCATAGCATGAAACATATGGATCCAAATCAGCCCCTTACGAAGCAACGCATAAACTAGGGTTTAAGCTTCTATCACTCTAGCAACCAATCATCTACTTATTACTTCCCAATGCCTTCTTGTAGGCCCAAACAATGGTGAACTGTCATGTAGTCTACGTTCACATAACACCACTAGAGGAAAGACAACATACATCTCATCAAAATATCGAACGAATACCAAATTCACATGACTACTTATAGCAAGACTTCTCCCATGTCCTCAGGAACAAACGTAACTACTCACAAATCATATTCATGTTCATAATCAGAGGGGTATTAATATGCATATAGTGAAGGAAATATGCCCTAGAGGCAATAATAAAGTTATTATTTATTTCCTTATTTCATGATAAATGTTTATTATTCATGCTAGAATTGTATTAACCGGAAACATAATACATGTGTGAATATATAGACAAACAGAGTGTCACTAGTATGCCTCTACTTGACTAGCTTGTTAATCAAAGATGGTTATGTTTCCTAACCATGGACAAAGAGTTGTTATTTGATTAACGGGAACACATCATTAGTTGAATGATCTGATTGACATGACCCATTCCGTTAGCTTAGCACCCGATCATTTAGTATGTTGCTATTGCTTTCTTCATGACTTATACATGTTCGTATGACTATGAGATTATGCAACTCCCGTTTACCGGAGGAACACTTTGTGTGCTACCAAACGTCACAACGTAACTGGGTGATTATAAAGGTGCTCTACAGGTGTCTCCAAAGGTACTTGTTGGGTTGGCATATTTCGAGATTAGGATTTGTCACTCCGAATGTCGAAGAGGTATCTCTGGGCCCTCTCGGTAATGCACATCACTTAAGCCTTGCAAGCATTGCAACTAATGAGTTAGTTGCGAGATGATGTATTACGGAACGAGTAAAGAGACTTGCCGGTAACGAGATTGAACTAGGTATTGGATACCGACGATCGAATCTCGGGCAAGTAACATACCGATGACAAAGGGAACAACGTATGTTGTTATGCGGCCTGACCGATAAAGATCTTCGTAGAATATGTAGGAACCAATATGGGCATCCAGGTCCCGCTATTGGTTATTGACCGGAGACGTGTCTCGGTCATGTCTACATTGTTCTCGAACCGTAGGGTCCGCACGCTTAAGGTTTCGATGACAGTTATATTATGAGTTTATGAGTTTTGATGTACTGAAGGAGTTCGGAGTCCCGGATGTGATCGGGTACATGACGAGGAGTCTCGAAATGGTCGAGACGTAAAGATCGATATATTGGACGACTATATTCGGAGTTCGGAAAGGTTCCGAGTGATTCGGATATTTATCGGAGTACCGAAGAGTTACGGGAATTCGCCGGGGAGAAGTATTGGGCCTTATTGGGCCATACGGGAAAGAGAGAGGGGCTGCCTAGGGCAGGCCGCGCGCCCCCCCATGGCCTAGTCCGAATTGGACTAGGGGGAGGGGCCGCACCCCCTCATTCCTTCGCTTCTCTCTTCCCCTTCCTTGTCTCCTACTCCTACTACATGGAAGGACTCCTAGTTGGACTAGGAAAGGGGGAATCCTACTCCCGATGGGAGTAGGACTCCCCTAGGGCGCGCCATAGATAGGGACGACCCTCCCCTCCTCCACTCCTTTATATACGGGGGCAGGGGGCACCCCATAGACACACAAGTTGATCTTCGTGATCATTCCTTAGCCGTGTGCGGTGCCCCCCTCCACGATATTACACCTCGGTCATATTGTAGCGGTGCTTAGGCGAATCCCTGCGATGGTTGAACATCAAGATCGTCACCACGCCGTCGTGCTGACGGAACTCCTCCCCGAAGCTTTGCTGGATCGGAGGTCGGGGTGCGTCATCGAGCTGTACGTGTGTCAAGAACTCGGAGGTGCCGGAGTAACGGTGCTTGGATCGGTTGGACCGGGAAGACGTACGACTACTTCCTCTACGTTGTGTTAACGCTTCCGCTTCGATCTACGAGGGTATGTAGACAACACTCTCCCCTCTCGTTGCTATGCATCACCATGATCTTGCGTGTGCGTAGGAATTTTTTTGAAATTACTACGTTCCCCAACAGTGGTATCAGAGCCTAGGTTTTATGGTTTGATGTTATATGCACGAGTAGAACACAAGTGAGTTGTGGGCGATATAAGTCATACTGCTTACCAGCATGTCATACTTCGGTTCAGTGGTATTGTTGGATGAAGCGGCCCGGACCGACATTACGCGTACGCTTACGCGAGACTGGTTTTACCGCCGTGCTTTGCACACAGGTGACTAGCGGGTGTCAGTTTCTCCAACTTTAGTTGAACCGAGTGTGGCTACGCCCGGTCCTCGCGAAGGTTAAAACAACACCAACTTGACAAACTATCGTTGTGGTTTTGATGCGTAGGTGAGATTGGTTCTTTCTTAAGCCCGTAGCAGCCACGTAAAACTTGCAACAACAAAGTAGAGGACGTCTAACTTGTTTTTGCAGGGCATGTTGTGATGTGATATGGTCAAGACATGATGCTAAATTTTATTGTATGAGATGATCATGTTTTGTAACCGAGTTATCGGCAACTGGCAGGAGCCATATGGTTGTCGCTTTATTGTATGCAATGCAATCGCCTTGTAATGCTTTACTTTATCACTAAGCGGTAGCGATAGTCGTAGGAGCATAAGATTGGCGAGACGACAACGATGCTACGATGGAGATCAAGGTGTCGCGCCAGTGACGATGGTGATCATGATGGTGCTTCGAAGATGGAGATCACAAGCACAAGATGATGATGGCCATATCATATCACTTATATTGATTGCATGGGATGTTTATCTTTTATGCATTTTATCTTGCTTTGATTGACGGTAGCATTTTAAGATGATCTCTCACTAATTATCAAGAAGTGTTTTCCCTGAGTATGCACCGTTGCCAAAGTTCGTCGTGCCCAAACACCACGTGATGATCGGGTGTGATAAGCTCTACGTCCATCTACAACAGGTGCAAGCCAGTTTTGCACACGCGGAATACTCAGGTTAAACTTGACGAGCCTAGCATATGCAGATATGGCCTCGGAACACGGAGATCGAAAGGTCGAGCGTGAATCATATAGTAGATATGATCAACATAGTGATGTTCACCATTGAAAACTACTCCATCTCACGTGATGATCGGTTATGGTTTAGTTGATTTGGATCACGTGATCACTTAGATGACTCGAGAGATGTCTGTCTAAGTGGGAGTTCTTAAGTAATATGATTAATTGAACTTAAATTTATCATGAACTTAGTCCTGGTAGTATTTTGCAAATTATGTTGTAGATCAATAGCTCGCGTTGTTGCTTTCATATGTTTATTTTGATATGTTCCTAGAGAAAATTATGTTGAAAAATGTTAGTAGCAATGATGCGGATTGGATCTGTGATATGAGGTTTATCCTCATTGCTGCACAGAAGAATTATGTCCTTAATACACTGCTAGGTGACAGACCTATTGCAGGAGCAGATGCAGACGTTATGAACATTTGGCTAGCTCAATATGATGACTACTTGATAGTTTAGTGCACCATGCTTAACGGCTTAGAATTGGGACTTCAAAGACGTTTTGAATGTCATGGACCATATGAGATGTTCCAGTAACTGAAGTTAATATTTCAAGCAAATACCCGAGTTGAGAGATATGAAGTCTCCAACAAGTTCTATAGCTAAAGGATGGAGGAGAATCGCTCAACTAGTGAGCAAGTGCTCAGATTGTCTGGGTACTACAATCGCTTGAATCAAGTGGGAGTTAATCTTCCAGATAAGATAGTGATTGATAGAATTCTCTAGTCACCATCACCAAGTTAGTAGAACTTCGTGATGAACTATAGTATGCAAAGGATGACGAAAACGATTCCCGAGCTCTTCGTGATGCTGAAATCGACGAAGGTAGAAATCAAGAAAGAGCATCAAGTGTTGATGATTGACAAGACCACTAGTTTCAAGAAAAGGGCAAAGGGAAAGAAAGGGAACTTCAAGCAGAATGGCAAGCAAGTTGTCACTCTCGCGAAGAAGCCCAAAGCTGGACCAGAGCCTGAAACTGAGTGATTATACTGCAAAGGAAATGGTCACTAGAAGCGGAAATGCCTTGAATATTTGGTGGATAAGAAGGATGGCAAAGTGAACAAGGGTATATTTGATATACAGGTATTTGATGTGTGCCTTACTAGTGTTTATAGTAGCCCCTGAGTATTTGATACTTGTTCGGTTGCTAAGATTAGTAACTCGAAACAGGAGTTACATAATAAACAGAGACTAGTTGAGGGGAAGTGACGATGAGTGTTGGAAGTGGTTCCAAGATTGATATGATCATCATCGCACACTCCCTATACTTTTGAGATTAGTGTTGAACCTAAATAAATGTTATTTGGTGTTTGCGTTGAGCATGAATATAATTTGATCATGTTTATTGCAATACGGTTATTCATTTAAAATCAGAGAATAATTGTTGTTCTGTTTAAATGAATAAAACCTTTGATGGTCATACACCCAATGAAAATAGTTTGTTGGATCTCAATCGTAGTGATACATATATTCATAATATTGATGCCAAAAGATGCAAAGTTGATAATGATAGTGCAACTTATTTGTGGCACTGCCGTTTGGGTCATATCGGTGTAAAGCGCATGAAGAAACTCTATAAAGATGGATTTTCGGAATCACTTGGTTATGAATCATTTGATGCCTGCTAACCATGCCTTTTGGGCAAGATGACTAAAAACTCCGTTCTCCGGAACAATGGAACAAGCTACTGACTTATTGGAAATAATACATACCAATGTATGCGATCCAATGAGTGTTGATGCTCGTGGCAAGTATCGTTATTTTCTGACCTTCACAAAATGATTTGAGCAGATATGGGTATATCTACTTGATGAAACATAAGTCTGAAATAGTTGAAAGGTTCAAAGAATTTCAGAGTGAAGTGGAAAAATCATCGTAACAAGAAAATAAAGTTTCTGCGATCTGATCGCGGAGATGAATATTTGAGTTACGAGTTTGGTCTTCAATTAAAACAATGTGGAATAGTTTCACAGCTCACGCCACCTGGAACACCACAACGTGTCCGAACGTCGTAACTACACTTTATTGGATATGGTGCGATCTATGATGTCTCTTATCGGTTTTACCACTACCGTTTTGGGGTTGTGCATTAGAGACAACTGCATTCACGTTTAAAAGGGCACCATCTAAATCCGTTGAGATGACACCGTATGAACTATGGTTTAGCAGTAAACCTAAGCTGTCGTTTCTTAAAGTTTGGAGTTGCGATGCTTATATGAAAAAGGTTTTCAACCTGATAAGCTCGAACCCAAATCGGAGAAGTGCGTCTTCATAGAATACCCAAAGGAAACTATTGGGTACTCCTTCTATCACAGATCCGAAGGCAAAACATTCGTTGCTAAGAATGGATCCTTTCTAGAGAAGGAGTTTCTCTCAAAAAAAGTGAGTGGGAGGAAAGTAGAACTTGATGAGGTAACTGTACCTGCTCCCTTATTTGAAAGTAGTTCATCACAGAAATCTGTTCCTGTGACTACTACACCAATTAATGAGGAAGTTAATGATGATGATCATGAAGCTTCAGATCAAGTTACTACAGAACCTCGTAGGTCTTCCAGAGTAAGATCCGCACCAGAGTGGTACGGTAATCCTGTTCTGGAAGTTATGTTACTAGACCATGACGAACCTACGAACTATGAAGAAGCGATGGTGAGCCCATATTCCGCAAAATGGCTTGAGGCCATGAAATCTGAGATGGGATCCATATATGAGAACAAAGTGTGGACTTTGATTGACTTGCTCGATGATCAACAAGCCATGTTAAATAAATGGATCTTCAAGAGGAAGACGGACACTGATAGTAGTGTTACTATCTATAAAGCTAGAATTGTCGCAAAAGGTTTTCGACAAGTTCAAGGTGTTGACTACGATGAGAGTTTTTCACTCGTATCTATGCTTAAGTCTGTCTGAATCATGTTAGCAATTGCCACATTTTATGAAATCTGGCAAATGGATGTCAAAACTGCATTCCTTAATGGGTTTTCTTAAAAGAAGAGTTGTATATGATGCAACCAGAAGGTTTTGTCAATCCTAAAGGTACTAACAAAATATGCAAACTCCAGCTATCCATCTATGGACTGGTGCAAGCATCTCGGAGTTGGAATATACGCTTTGATAAGTTGATCAAAGCATATAGTTTTATACAGACTTGCGGTGAAGCCTGTATTTACAAAAAGTGAGTGGAGCAATACAACATTTCTGATAAGTATATGCGAATGACATATTGTTGATCAGAAATAATGTAGAATTATTCTGTAAAGCATAAAGGAGTATTTGAAAGGAGTTTTTCCAAGAAAGACCTCGGTAAAGCTGCTTACATATTGAACATCAAGATCTATAGAGATAGATCAAGACGCTTGATAAGCTTTTTCAATGAGTAAATACCTTGACAAGATTTTGAAGTAGTTCAAAATGGAACAGTCAAAGAAAGAGTTCTTTCCTGAGTTACAAGGTGTGCAATTGAGTAAGACTCAAAGCCCGACCACGGCAGAAGATAGAAAGAGAATGAAAGTCATTCCCTATGCCTCAGCCATAGGTTCTATAAAGTATGCCATGCTGTATACCAGATCTATTGTATACCCCACCAGTGAGTTTGACAAGGGAGTACAACAGTGATCTAGGAGTAGATCACTGGACAGCGGTCAAAATTATCCTTAGTGGTATAAGGATATGTTTCTCGATTATGGAAGTGACAAAAGGTTCGTCGTAAAGGGTTACATCGATGAAAGTTTTGCCACTAATCCAGATGACTCTAAGTCTCAATCTGGATACATATTGAAAGTGGGAGCAATTAGCTAGAGTAGCTCCGTGCAGAGTATTGTAGACATAGAATATTTGCAAAATACATACGGCTCTGAATGTGACAGACCCGTTGACTAAACTTCTCTCATGAGCAAAACATGATCATACCTTTGTACTCTTTGGGTGTTAATCACATAGCGATGTGAACTAGATTATTGACTCTAGTAAACCCTTTGGGTGTTGGTCACATGACGATGTGAACTATGGGTGTTAATCATATACAGATATGATTATTGGTGTTAAATCACATGGCGATGTGAACTAGATTATTGACTCTAGTGCAAGTGGGAGACTGAAGGAAATATGCCCTAGAGGCAATAATAAAGTTATTATTTATTTCCTTATTTTATGATAAATGTTTATTATTCATGCTAGAATTGTATTAACCAGAAACATAATACATTTTTGAATATATAGACAAATAGAGTGTCACTAGTATGCCTCTACTTGACTAGTTTGTTAATCAAAGATGGTTATGTTTCCTAACCATGGACAAAGAGTTGTTATTTGATTAACGGGATCACATCATTAGTTGAATGATCTGATTGACATGACCCATTCCGTTAGCTTAGCACCCGATCGTTTAGTATGTTGCTATTGCTTTCTTCATGACTTATACATGTTCGTATGACTATGAGATTATGCAACTCCCGTTTACCGGAGGAACACTTTGTGTGCTACCAAACGTCACAACGTAACAGGGTGATTATAAAGGTGCTCTACAGGTGTCTCCAAAGGTACTTGTTGGGTTGGCATATTTCGAGATTAGGATTTGTCACTCCGAATGTCGAAGAGGTATCTATGGGCCCTCTCGGTAATGCACATCACTTAAGCCTTGCAAGCATTGCAACTAATGAGTTAGTTGCGAGATGATGTATTACGGAACGAGTAAAGAGA
This sequence comes from Triticum aestivum, assembly GCF_018294505.1. Lineage (NCBI taxonomy): Eukaryota > Viridiplantae > Streptophyta > Magnoliopsida > Poales > Poaceae > Triticum > Triticum aestivum. The sequence continues at coordinate 603,185,640 of NC_057813.1, forward strand.
CTTGCTGGTAACGAGATTGAACTAGGTATTGGATACCGACGATCGAATCTCGGGCAAGTAACATACTGATGACAAAGGGAACAACTTATGTTGTTATGCGGTCTGACCGATAAAGATCTTCGTAGAATATGTAGGAACCAATATGGGCATCCAGGTCCCGCTATTGGTTATTGACCGGAGATGTGTCTCGGTCATGTCTACATTGTTCTCGAACAGTAGGGTCCGCACGCTTAAGGTTTCGATGACAGTTATATTATGAGTTTATGAGTTTTGATGTACCGAAGGAGTTCGGAGTCCCGGATGAGATCGGGTACATGACGAGGAGTCTCGGAATGGTCGAGACGTAAAGATCGATATATTGGACGACTATATTCGGAGTTCGGAAAGGTTCCGAGTGATTCGGGTATTTATCGGAGTACCGGAGAGTTACGGGAATTCGCCGGGGAGAAGTATTGGGCCTTATTGGGCCATACGGGAAAGAGAGAGGGGCTGCCTAGGGCAGGCCGCGCGCCCCCCCATGGCCTAGTCCGAATTGGACTAGGGGGAGGGGCCGCACCCCCTCCTTCCTTCCCTTCTGTCTTCCCCTTCCTTGTCTCCTACTCCTACTACATGGAAGGACTCCTAGTTGGACTAGGAAAGGGGGAATCCTACTCCCGGTGGGAGTAGGACTCCCCTAGGGCGCGCCATAGATAGGGACGACCCTCCCCTCCTCCACTCCTTTATATACGGGGGCAGGGGGCACCCCATAGACACACAAGTTGATCTTCGTGATCGTTCCTTAGCCGTGTGCGGTGCCCCCCTCCACGATATTACACCTCGGTCATATTGTAGCGGTGCTTAGGCGAAGCCCTGCGATGGTTGAACATCAAGATCGTCACCACGCCGTCGTGCTGACGGAACTCCTCCCCGAAGCTTTGCTGGATGGGAGCTCGGGGTGCGTCATCGAGCTGTACGTGTGTCAAGAACTCGGAGGTGCCGGAGTAACGGTGCTTGGATCGGTTGGACCGGGAAGACGTACGACTACTTCCTCTACGTTGTGTCAACGCTTCCGCTTCGGTCTACGAGGGTACGTAGACAACACTCTCCCCTCTCGTTGTTATGCATCACCATGATCTTGCGTGTGCGTAGGAATTTTTTTGAAATTACTACGTTCCCCAACATATAGGATCTTAACACATGATCTTCCACCGAATAAACCAACTAGCATCAACTACAAGGAGTAATCAACACTACTAGTAACCCACAGGTACCAATCTGAGGTTTTGGGACAAAGATTGGATACAAGAGATGAACTAGGGTTTGAGAGGAGATGGTGCTGGTGAAGATGTTGATGGAGATTGACCCCCTCCCGATGAGAGGATTGATGGTGATGATTTCCCCTCCCGGAGGGATGTTTCCCCGGCAGAATAGCTCCGCCGGAGCCCTAGATTGGTTCCGCCTCGTGGCGGCGGTGTCTCGTCCTGAAAGCTTGCTTATGATTTTTTCCAGGGTAAAAGACTTCATATAGCAGAAGATGGGCACCGGAGGCCTGCCAGGGGGCCCACGAGGCAGGGGTCGCGCCTAGGGGGGTAGGGCGCGCCCCCCACCCTCGTGGCCAGGGTGTGGCCCCCTCTAGTACTTTCTTCACTCAGTATTTTTTTATTAATTCCAAAAATAAATTCCGTGGAGTTTCAGGCCTTTTGGAGTTGTGCAGAATAGGTCTCTAATATTTGCTCCTTTTCCAGCCCAGAATTCCAGCTGTCGGCATTCTCCCTCTTCATGTAAACCTTGTAAAATAAGAGAGAAATGGCATAAGTATTGTGACATAACGTGTAATAACAGCCCATAATGAAATAAATATCGATATAAAGCATGATGCAAAATGGACGTATCAACTCCCCCAAGCTTAGACCTCGCTTGTCCTCAAGCGGAAGCCGAAATCGAAAAATATGTCCACATGCTTAGAGATAGAGGTGTCGATAAAATAAAATACTGACATGAGGGCATCATGCTCATTCTTATAACAACAACATATATATATTTTGTCATATGATTTCTTATGCTAAAGTAACAATCTATTCACAATGTCAAGTATGAATCAGAAACTTCACTGAAAACTGACAAACTATAATCTCGGCCATTGAAGCAATTGCAATTTATCATAACATCGGAAAGAGTCAATATAAGAGCTTTTCAGCAAGTCCACATACTCAACTATCATTTAGTCTTTCGCAATTGCTAACACTCACGCAATACTTATGGGTATGAAGTTTTAATCGGACACAGAGAAATATAGGGGCTTATAGTGTTGCCTCCCAACCTTTTACCTCAAAGGTAATGTCAACAATAATAGTTCATGCTAACTTACATCGAATTGGATAATATATTAGGATCTTTCCAACACAAGGTGCTTGCCAAAGGATAAAATGTAAAAAGGAAAGGTGAAGATCACCATGACTCTAGTAAAAGGTATAAGACAAAAGTAAAAGACAGGCCCTTCGCAGAGGGAAGCAGAGGTTGTCATGTGCTTTTATGGTTGGATGCACGAAATCTTAATGCAAAAGAACGTCACTTTATATTGGCACTTGTGATATGGACCTTTATTATGCAGTCCATTGCTTTTATTGCTTCCATATCACAAGATCGTATAAAGCTTATTTTCTCCACACTAATAAGTCATACATATTTAGAGAGCAATTTTTATTGCATGCAACATTCAACTTACTTGAAGGATCTTACTCAATCCATAGGTAGATATGGTGGACTCTCATGGCAAAACTGGGTTTAAGGATATTTGGAAGCACAAGTAGTATCTCTACTTGGTGCAAAGAATTGGCTAGCAAGAGAGGGAAAGGCAAGCTCAATGGATGATCCATGACAATATACTTTATTTTGGATATAAGAAAACATAACCCATTACGTTGTCTTCCTTGTCCAACATCAACTCTTTAGCATGTCATTTTTTAATGAGTGCTCACAATCATAAAAGATGTCCAAGATAGTATATTTATATGTGAAAACCTCTCTTTCTTTATTACTTCCTATTAATTGCAACGATGACCAAAACTATGTTTGCCAACTCTCAACAACTTCTATTCATCATACTCTTTATATGTGAAGTCATTACTCACCATAAGATCAATATGATCTCTTTTATTTCTTTTTGTTCTTTCTTTTTCTTTTATTCCTTCAGGATCAAACTAAGATAATCAAGCCCTTGACTCAACACTAATCTTTATTATATATAGCTCATGGACTCGATTACATAGAAGGATCATAAGGAAAAACTCAAAACTAAATCATACCAAAACTTTATTCTACTAGATCAATATATTACCAAAAGGAACAGATTAAGAAAAATGGTAAAGATAGGAGTGTGATGGTGATACGATATCGGGGAACCTCCCCCAAGCTTGGCAGTTGCCAAGGGGAGTGCCCATACCCATGTGATTATGTCTCTTTCTTCGGAGGTGATGAAGGCGGTGGTGATGATGGATAGTCGCACACGAGCGTAGGAGCTCCTCCAGTTTGCGGATAATGCCCTTGAGTGCGGTGATATGCTCCTTCAATAAAATATTTTTACGTGTGAAATACTTGTTTTGTATGCGAGCTAACTCAATCATCTTGAAAGATTCAATCTCAGTTGGGGTAAGAAGGTTGTGATGAGGTTGAAGGATGTCTTCTTCTTCTGCCGCCAAAGCTTGATCCTCCGTGACCTTCTTGATCCTATCATCCTTGCTGATCTCTCCGGGTTCTTCTCTCTTCAGCTCCATCTTCATTAGCCAAGCATCGTTGCCTTCATTGTTGGAGGAGGGTGACGACATGATGCCTGGCCTTGACAAATCTGATAGAAAGCAGCTCGAAACAAAGACAGAGGATATTTGCGTGATACGGTGGTAAAAACATTCAGGAGATTATATAATGAATTTGTACCGACCAAAAGAAGTATCATGCAAGAAAACAGAGTCCGGAGAGCACACGAGGTGCCCACGAGGCAGGGGGCGCACCCAGGGGGGTAGGGCACGCCCTCCACCCTCGTGGATGCCTCGTGTCCATCCCAGACTACTTCTTATATTTCCTATTTTCTTAAATATTCCAAAATGGAGAAAAATTGCTACTAGAACTGTTTTGGAGTCGGTTTACTTACCGTATGATGTCTACTACACAACCTTCTTCTTGTAGACGTTGTTGGGCCTCCAAGTGCAGAGGTTTGTAGGACAGTAGAAAATTTCCCTCAAGTGGATGACCTAAGGTTTATCAATCCATGGGAGGCGTAGGATGAAGATGGTCTCTCTCAAACAACCCTGCAACCAAATAACAAAGAGTCTCTTGTGTCCCCAACACACCCAATACAATGGCAAATTGTATAGGTGCACTAGTTCAGCGAAGAGATGGTGATACAAGTGCAATATGGATGGTAGATATAGGTTTTTGTAATCTGAAAATATAAAAACAGCAAGGTAACTAATGATAAAAGTGAGCGTAAACGGTATTGCAATGCTAGGAAACAAGGCCTAGGGTTCATACTTTCACTAGTGCAAGTTCTCTCAACAATAATAACATAATTGGATCATATAACTATCCCTCAACATGCAACAAAGAGTCACTCCAAAGTCACTAATAGCGGAGAACAAACGAAGATACTATTGTAGGGTATGAAACCACCTCAAAGTTATCCTTTCTGATCAATCTATTCAAGAGTCTGTAGTAAAATAACAGGAAGCTATTCTTTCCGTTCAATCTATCATAGAGTTCGTACTAGAATAACACCTTAAGATACAAATCAACCAAAACCCTAATGTCACCTAGATACTCCAATGTCACCTCAAGTATCCGTGGGTATGATTATACGATATGCATCACACAATCTCAGATTCATCTATTCAACCAACATAAAGAACTTCAAAGAGTGCCGCAAATTTTCTACTAGAGAATCAAGACGAAAACGTGTGCCAACCCCTATGCATAAGTTCACTGAACCTGCAAGTTGATCACCAAAACATGCATCAAGTAGATCATGTGAATATCCCATTGTCACCACAGATAAGCACGAGAAGACATACATCAAGTGTTCTCATATCCTTAAAGACTCAATCCGACAAGATAACTTCAAGGGGAAAACTCAATTCATCACAAGAGAGTAGAGGGGGAGAAACATCATAAGATCCAACTATAATAGCAAAGCTTGCGATACATCAAGATCGTATCACCTCAAGAACACGAGAGAGAGAGAGAGAGATCAAACACATAGCTACTGGTACATACCCTCAGCCCCGAGGGTGAACTACTCCCTCCTCGTCATGGAGAGCGCCGGGATGATGAAGATGGACACCGGTGATGGATTCCCCCTCCCGCAGGGTGCCGTAACAGGCTCCCGAGATGGTTTTGGTGGCTACAGAGGCTTGCGGCGTTGGAACTCCCGATCTATGGTGTTCCTCGATGTTTTTGGGGTATATGAATATATATAGGCGAAAGAAGTCGGTTAGGGGAGCCACGAGGGGCCCACGAGGGTGGGGGCGCGCCCAGGGGGTAGGGCGCACCCTGGACCCTCGTGGCTTCCTTGAAGCTTCCCTGACGTCTACTCCAAGTCTCCTGGATTGCATTTGTTCCAAAAATAACTCTCCCGAAGGTTTCATTCCGTTTGGACTCCGTTTGATATTCCTTTTCTTCGAAACACTGAAATAGGCAAGAAAACAACAATTTGGGCTGGGCCTCCGTTAATAGGTTAGTCCCAAAAATAATATAAAAGTGTATAATAAAGCCCATTAAACATCCAAAACAGATTATATAATAGCATGGAACAATAAAAAATTATAGATACGTTGGAGACTTATCAAGCATCCCCAAGCTTAATTCCTACTCGTCCTCGAGTAGGTAAATGATAAAACAGAATTTTTGATGTGGAATGCTACCTAACATAATTTTCAATGTAATTCTCTTTATTGTGGCATGAATGTTCAGATCCAAAAGATTCAAGATAAAAGTATAATATTGACATAAAAATAGTAATACTTCAAGCATACTAACAAGTAATCATGTCTTATCAAAATAACATAGCCAAAGAAAGCTTATCCCTACAAAATTATATAGTTAGGCTATGCTTCATTTTCGTCACACAAAATACTCCCATCATGCACAACCCCGGTTTCAGCCAAGCAATTGGTTCATACTTTTTAACGCGCTTCAGCTTTTTTCAACTCTCACGCAATACATGAGCGTAAGCCATGGATATAGCACTATGGGTGGAATAGAATATGATTATGGAGGTTGTGTGGAGAGGACAAAAAAGGAGAAAGTCTCACGTTGATGAGGCTACTAAATGGGCTATGGAGATGCCCATCAATTGATGTCAACATGAGGAGTAGGGATTGCCATGCAACGGATGCACTATAGCTATAAATGTATGAAAGCTCAACAAAAGAAACTAAGTGGGTGTGCATCCAACTTGCTTGCTCACGAAGACCTAGGGCATTTTGAGGAAGCCCATCATTAGAATATACAAGCTAAGTTCTATAATGAAAAATTCCCACTAGTATATGAAAGTGACAACATAGGAGACTCTCTATCATGAAGATCATGGTGCTACTTTGAAGCATAAGTGTGGAAAAAGGATAGTAACATTGTCCCTTCTCTCTCTTTCTCTTATTTTTTTGTGGGCTTCTTTGGCCTCTTTTTTTATTTGGGCTTCTTTGGCCTCTTTTATTTTTCACAAAGTCCGGAGTCTCATCCCGACTTGTGGGGGAATCATAGTATCCATAATCCTTTCCTAACTTGGGACAATGCTCTAATAATCAAGATCATCACACTTTTATTGATTTACAACTCAAGAATTACAACTCAATACTTAGAACAAAATATGACTCTATATGAATGCCTCCGGCGGTGTACCAGGATATGCAATGAATCAAGAGCGACATGTATGAAAGAATTATAATGGTGGATTTGCCACAAATACGATGTCAACTACATGATCATGCAAAAGCAATATGACAATGATGGAGTGTGTCATAATAAACGGAACGGTGGAAAGTTGCATGGCAATATATCTCGGAATGGGTATGGAAATGCCATGATAGGTAGGTATGGTGGTTGTTTTGAGGAAGATATAAGGAGGTTTATATGTGATAGAGTGTATCGTATCACGGGGTTTGGATGCACCGGCGAAGTTTGCACCAACTCTCAAGGTGAGAAAGGGCAATGCACAGTACCGTAGAGGCTAGCAATGATGGAAGGATAAGAGTGCGTATAATCCATGGACTCACATTAGTCATAAAGAACTCATATACTTATTGCAAAAGTTTATTAGCCCTCGAAGCAAAGTACTACTATGCATGCTCCTAGGGGAAGGGTTGGTAGGAGTTAACCATCGCGCGATCCCGACCTCCACTCATAAGGAAAGCAACCAAAATAACACCCCATGCTTCAAATTTGTCACACAACTTTTACCATACGTGCATGCTATGGGACTTGCCAACTTTAACACAAGTATTTCTCAATTTCATAATTACCCAACTAGCATGACTCTAACATTACCACCTTTATATCTCAAAACAATCATAAAGAATCAAACTTCTCATAGTATTCAATGCACTTTATATGAAAGTTTTTATTATATCCCCCTTGGATGCCTATCATATTAGGACTAGATTCATAACCAAAGCAAATTAACATGCTGTTTAAGACTCTCAAAATAATATAAGTGAAGCATGAGAGATCATCTATTTCTTCAAAATAAAACCACCGCCGTGCTCTAAAAGGATATAAGTGAAGCACTAGAGCAAATGACAAACTACTCCGAAAGATATAAGTGAAGATCAATGAGTAGTCGAATAATTATGCAACTATGTGAAGACTCTCCAACATTTAAGAATTTCAGATCTTGGGATATTATTCAAACATAAAGCAAAAAATAAAATAAAACAAAATGATTCTCCAAGCAAGACACATATCATGTGGTGAATAAAAATATAACTCCAAATAAAGTTACCGATGAACGAAGACGAAAGAGGGGATGCAATCCGGGGCATCCCCAAGCTTAGGCTCTTGTTTGTCCGTGAATATTACCTTGGCGTGCCTTGGGCATCCCCCAGCTTAGGCTCTTGCCACTCCTTATTTCATAGTCCATCGAATCTTTACCCAAAACTTGAAAACTTCACAACACAAAACTTAACAGAAAACTCCTAAGCTCCGTTAGTATAAGAAAATAAATCACCACTTAGGTACTGTTATGAACTCATTATAAATTCATATTGGTGTAATATCTACTGTATTCCAACTTCTCTATGGTTCATACCCTCCGATATTACTCATAGATTCATCAAAATAAGCAAACAACACATAGAAAATAGAATCTTTCAGAAACAGAACAGTTTGTAGTAATCTGTAACTCTCGAATACTTCTGTAACTCAAAAATCCTACCAAATTAGGAAACCATGCGTAATTTGTGTACCAATCCATAGCAAAAAGAATAAGATCAAAAGAATGTTTCGGTGAATTATCAAAACTAATTTACTGGCCGCAAAAGTTTCTGATTTTCAGCAGGAGCAACATAACTATCACCGTAAGCTATACTAAAGGTCTTACTTGGCACTTTCTTGAAACAAAAGCTATAAAACATGATTACTACATTAGAATAATCATGTGGACACACAAAAACAGTAAGAGTAAATGTTGGGTTGTCTCCCAACAAGCGCTTTTCTTTAATGCCTTTTTAGCTAGGCATGATGATTTCAATGATGCTAACATAAAAGATAAGAGTTGAAACATAAGGAGAGCATCATGAAGAATATGACTAGCTCATTTAAGTCTAACCCACTTACTATGCATAGGGATTTTTTGAGCAAACAATTTATGGGAACAATAATCAACTAGCATAGGAAGGCTAAACAAGCATAACTTCAAAACTTTAAGCACATAGAGAGGAAACTTGATATTATTGCAATTCCTACAAGCATATATTCCTCCCTCATAATAATTTTCAGTAGCATCATGAATGAATTCAACAATATAACCATCACATAAAGCATTCTTTCCATGATCTACAAGCATAGAATTTTTATTACTCTCCACATAAGCAAAATTCTTCTCATTCGGAATAGTGGAAGTATCATAAGAGACTCGAATACTATAAATTGTTTCCATATTAGAAGAGTAATGTTCAGAAAAAGGGTAATCATAATCATGACAAGTTTTATAAATATAATCATCACTACTTTTTATAGCACAAGTGTCATCACAATAATCATCATAAATAGGAGGCATGCTATTATCATAATAAATTTGCTCATCAAAACTTAGGAGGCTAAAAATATCATCTTCATTAAACATAGCATCCCCAAGCTTGGGACAAACATTAATTGCAGCAAATATATTCTCAAACATGTCATTCTCATCAAACACAGCATCCCCAAGCTTGGGCCTTTTCATATCATAAGCATAATCACTCTCATCATTAATTGTATGGATAGCACCAATAGTATAGCAATGATCATCATCACAATGAGTAACACTACTGGAATCTGTCATTTTGCCATCTGCCACCTCTTTGCCGTCCGCTTCCACAAAGCTGATGGCAAAAAAAGGGCTGATGGCAAAAAGGATATTTGCCATCAGCTACTTCTTTGCCGTCAGCCAGCTGACGGCAAAGAGCTAGAAGGCAGACGACAAAGAGCCAGGTGGGCCCCACAGGGCACGGCGTGGCTAGGTCAGCCTATTTACCATCAGCCTAATCTTTGCTGTCAGCCTGCCGGACCTTTGCCATCCACTGGCAGACGGCAAAGAAAGGGCCCAGCAAACGGCCGTCTCCCCTCCTGCTATGCGCGCTCTTTGCCGTCTGCTAGCGGACGGCAAAGAACATGCCCCCAGTAATTAGTAAAGGCCGCCCCTCTCTGTCTCTCCGGCCCCACCCCACTTCTCTCTCCCCTCTCTCTCACCCCTTTCTCCATCCCGCGCCCCCACTCACCTGCGCCCGCATCGCCACCGTCGAGCACCGCCGCCGCCC